>NW_028261381.1:168708157-168833157 GCF_051295495.1 Thamnophis sirtalis | reverse complement strand
TGAATGTTGTCCATGGGGTTGTGATGGGTTGGACACAACTTTGCAACTAACAACAACAAATCTATCTATCGTTTGTCTGTCCGTCTGTCTGTCTGTCTGTCTGTCTCTCTCTCTCTCTCTCTCTCTCTCTCTCTCTATCTATCTCTATTGTTCTATCTATCGTTCTATCGTTCTATTGTTCTATCGTTCTATCTATCATTCTATCTATCTTCTGAAGATGAAACTCAAATACTGTGGCCACCTAATGAAAGGGAAGGACTCACTGGAGAAGAGTCTCATGCTGGGAAAGATGGAGGGCAAAAGAAGAAGGGGACGACAGAGAATGAGGTGGCTGGATGGAGTCACTGAAGCAGCAGGCCTGAGCTTAAATGGACTCCAGAGGATGGTAGAGGACAGGAAGGCCTTGAGGAACGTTGTCCATGGGGTCGTGATGGGTCGGACACGACTTCGCAACTAACAACAACAAAATAGATTTTTATTTTTTTAAATGTGTTGCTTGCCATATTTATAAATTAAAATAAGCGAGAAGATACAGCTTGCTACTCTTCTTGCTTATCGGGGTGCAATATGGAATTACTTCTCTTAAAGTTCCTCTTCTATACATCTATTTAAAATCATCATTTTAAGGCCTTAGACTGGTTTCAAATCCAGCTCCATCATGGCTGCGATAAACTTGATTTGGTTTTTTAAATGAAAAAAAGGCACGACAGGAAAACATTGCACATAGAAAATTAGTTCTCTAAACACTCATCCCACCTGTAAGAAAACTAGAGAGGATGTGGTATAAAACCACATTTGGACTGCATAGAGATTTGTAATAAAGAAAGCGTCAAATACGTCAAACAAAAGCAACTCCATTTAAGAAGGAAGATCTAGATTAGTTTTAAAAATCATTTTGGTAATCATTTTGAAAACACTACCAAGAGGAAGTGCAGAAAAAAAACATTTAAGCGAATTGCAAGTTGTAGAAAATTGGGTAAAAATGTCAAAGTAATATCCAACTTCAAACCCGTTATTAAGATCAAGCCAATATTCAATATTACTCAAAATTCAGAATTAACCTATATAACATATATTATGAATCTGAATTACTAACAAGAGTGTCTATCTAGTTTAAGAATTCTATTTTTATTTAACGGATTAAAGCATACCAAATTTATTAAAGCCTTTTATTTAAGAGAAATCCAACCTCTGCCTGCAGCAGGTCCTATAGAATATGTAGAATTATATACCATAAATAATTCCTCAGTTGGAATAATGCAAAGTTCCAAACTTTTACTTTTCTTCAAACGCTAAGAAGTTGGTAATCTTTTTAATAATCTTTTTGCTTTTTAAAATTATTGAAATATAATAAAAATAAAATGACAGTGACAATAGTGAGAAAAATTATACCAAGCAATTATAGTTCAAGTTTTTAAAGCTTGAGTTTTAGAATTTAAGGTTTAAAAATTCATAGCATTAGCACTGAACTCCCTCGATCCCTTAAAATAGTATTAAATCTAAATCCTATAGAAAGATGCTGTTCCATCTTCTTGTTTTTACAAAATAAAGACATTTGGTTGGTACTGTACAGCAATTTTCTCTAACTTTCCTATCAAATAGGTTTCTATTACAGTTGTGCAATTGCAACTCAAATTATTTAGTCCACTAGCTGTCCCTTTATTAAAAAAAACATCATGAAAATATTGGCATTCTTCACATGAATTTGATTTTATACCCATTTACCAACACGTACCGTATTTTTCAGATTATAAGACACACCTTTTTCCCTCAAAAAAGAGGCTGAAAATCTGGGTGCGTCTTATACAGTGAATATAGCATTTTTTGCCTCCCTAAGCCCTGCCCCCTTCACCAAATGGCCATGCAGAGTCTGTAGAAGGCTTTCAAAGAGCTCCTGGGGGCTGGGGAAGAACAAAAACGAGTGAAAAATGGGTCATTTTTTGCTCAATTTTTATAGAGGAGTACTCTATAAACCTCTAAAGACTATGCATGCAATCTTTTTGACAAAAATGGACCCATTTTTGAGAAAAGCGGACCGTTTTTTGCTTGTCTATGGGGGGTCAACCCCCAGGAGCACACTGCAAGCCCCCTAAAGGCTATTCATGCTTTTTTGGGGGGGGGAAACAGGCCCATTTTGCAAAAAAATGAGCTGTTTTGGGGAGGTTTGCAGAGTGCAAAAACCTGTTTTTTTTAATATTTGCCTCTTCAAAAACTTGGTGCGTCTTATACTCCAAAAAATACGGTGATCCTTGACTTGCAACCATTCATTTAGATACATTTTGAAGCTTCAAGGCACTGAAAAAAAAATTACTCGCAACCATCACAGCATCCTCACAATTACATGATTAAAACTGGCATGCTTGGCAACCAGCATATGGAGTCATGTGAAAGCCATTCGCGACCTTCTCAGAAGCAAATGCAATGGGGGAAGCTGGATTTCCTTAATGACCGCAGGATTCACTTAACAACTGCCGTAATTCGATTAACAAGCAGGGCAAAAAGATTGTAAAATCAGACATGACTCATTTGACAACCGTCTCTCTTGGCAACTAAAATTCTGGTCCCAGATGTGGACATAGATTGAGGGCTACCTGCACGTTTCCACCAATATAGTTAGAGTCCTCAAATACAGATTGTGGAATACAGATAGTCCTCGACTTACGACAGTTCATTTAGTGACCTTTCAAATTGTCCATTTTTCAGAATTATGACCTTTGCAGCATCCCCATAATCGTGTGATCGAAATTCAGATGTTGGCAATCAGTTCATATTTATGACGGTTGCAGTGTCCCAGGTTCATGCGATCCACTTTTGCGACCTTCTAACGAGCGAAGTCAATGGGGAAACCAGATTCACTTAACAAACAGGTTACTAATTTATCAAACGGCAGTGATTCGCTTAACAATGGTGAAAAGGAAGATCGTAAAAATGGGGCAAAATTCAATTAACCAATTAACCTCACTTAGCAACGGAAATGTTGGGCTCTATTGTGGTCGTAAGTCGAGGGCTATATGTAGGCTTCCTTTCTTCCAGAAACAGGGCAGAGGTTCTGAAGAGGTTGATGAAATATCTTCTATGGCAGGGGTCACCAACTTTTCGGACCTCAGGGCCCACTAAATTCATAATTTTAAATCCCGTGGACCCAGTGTTTCTCAACCTTGGCTACTTGAAGATGTCCGGACTTCAACTCCCAGAATTCCCCAGCCAGCATTCGCTGCGTGGACCACTAACATGAATTAGTGATGCAATGGGGTCCTTCAGGCACTTAACTTGGCTGCCTGTTAGCGGAGAGAAGCACCCAGAGTCATCCTTAGGTTTGCTGTACGTTGCAGCTAGGAATCTCGCATATGGCCAAGAATGAATGTTTGTTTTGTAGCCAGTCCAGGCACTAGATTGCTCCCTGCAAACTCTTTTGAGAAGGCCGGCCGAAGTTTCTTACTGAAGTGCCTGGACTCCGAGGGAGGGAGGGAAGGGCTGGAGCTAAGGCAGCCAAGCTAAATGCCTGAAGGACCTTATCCCGTCAGCGAGCGGGAGTAATTGCTTTAGTGGGACGTATCTGGCCCATGGGCTGTAGTTTGAGGATCCTTGATTTAGTGCAATATAAAAAAATGCAAAAATGCAAAGATTTTTCTGCAGACTACCAACATTTTCTCGCGTGACCACTGTTCTATGACATCAAAGGAGCTTAAGCGATAATTCAGAGGCAGAAGCTTCAGTGCCAGCTCTTCTCTACGATACCAAAGCCTTTATTTCAAGCATCAGTAATCTTATTATACTGAAAGTGACCTATGAGGATTTTGGCTTTCTCTCAAGGCCATATAAGCAGAGCTGTGACCCTGGAAATTTTGCGGGTCCAAATTCTCCACAGAAAGCTTTCCTTTTCAATCTACTTGGGTGGTTTCTTTGAATGTGATATTTTATTCTTCCGCTCTCTGTTAGCCAACTTTTTTCAACATTCCCACCACATAAATAATTTATTTAAAAGCTTCAAATCTCACGAACTAGGCTGGATGGGATTTTGGTTCCAGTCCCAATAATGCAGCCCACGTTCTTGTGCCTGATAATAAATTGAATAGGCTAACAGGAACGATATTTCTTTGCAAAGTAAAAAAAAAGAAAAATCTGGATTTTTCCTTTGCAAATCAATTTGGGAAACTTTGGCTTGGTGATCAAATGTATCTGAATTTATGACACAACAGCAACCTTCCAATATCTAAGGGGCTGCCAGAAAGAAGAGGGAGTCAAGTTATTCTCCAAAGCACCTGAGGGCAGGACAAGAAGCAATGGATGGAAACTAATCAAGGAGAAGCAACCTAGAACTAAGGAGAAATGTTCTGACAGTTAGAAGAATTAATCAGTGGAACGACTTGCCACCAGAGGTTGAGAATGCTCCAATACTGGAAGTTTTTAAGAAGAGATTGGAAATGGCATGGGGTAGTATAATGAAATTTAGAGTATGGCAACAAATGATAAATTAACAACAGTAATTAAATTTTTAAAAAGGATGATTAAAGCAAACAATTATAATGAAATATGGGGGGATTTTATAAAAACAGTGTTGGTGGAGGGCAAAGGGAATAAACCTACTCAAGAATATATGTTCTTTTGGAGGGGATAAGGGATAATGCTGCTTTTGTCAATGTTGACGATGTTCAAGGGATGTTCTGATTGTTTTGGGAGAGGACCCAAGGCACCTATTACCATTGTTATCATTAAAATGTGTTACAGTCACCCATCCTAAAAGTCTTGGAGCAGCTTACAATATCTAAACATTCAAAGCAGTGAAAAGCAAGGAACAAAACAGAGTTGCTGGATTATCTTAACAAAAACACAACAGGGATACTCACAGATGTGCTAAATCCAGGCCTTGGAACATATTAAGGAAAAGGTAAAGGTTCCCCTCACACATATGTGCTAGTCGTTCCCTACTCTAAGGGGTGGTGCTCATCTCCGTTTCTAAGCCGAAGAGCCAGCGCTGTCTGAAGACGTCTCCGTGGTCATGTGACCAGCATGACTAAATGCCAAAGGCGCACGGAACACTGTGACCTTCCCATCAAAGTGGTCCCTATTTTTCTACTTGCATTTTTATGTGCTTTCGAACTGCTAGGTTGGCAGAAGCTGGGACAAGTAACAGGACCTCACTCCATTATGCAGCGCTAGGGATTCGAACCACTGACCTTTCTGATCAACAAATTCAGCATCATAGCCACCGACTATTTTTTTGACAAAAAAGGGCATGCATAGCCTTTAGGAGGCTTATAGAGTGCTCCTGGGAACTACGCGGGGGGAATGAGCAAAAAATGGCCTGTTTCTTGCTCATTTTTGCCCTCCCCAGCCCCCAGGAGCACTATGCAGGCCTCCCAAACCCTCTGCATATCCATTTTTGCGAAGGGGGTGGGGTTTCGGAAGGCCCAAAATGCTGTATTCAGTGTATAAGATGCACCCAGATTTTCACCCTCTTTTTTGGGAATGGGGGGGGAGAAAGGTGAGTCTTATACTCCAAAAAATATGGTACATAAAGCCAGGGCAGGTGGGTGGGCCTACCCACGATCTCTTCTAGCGATTTGCTCGAAATGGTCTGAACCAGCTGAATACTACCCTCTGTGGATAGGTGACTTTTGAGGAACAGAAAGCAAACACTGGGTTTTTTTTAAAAAAAGATGCAGAGACGTTCATTCTCCCTAGTGCAGTGGTTCCCAAACTTGGCAACTTTAAGACTTGTGGACTTCAACTCCCAGAATTCTCCAGCCAGCTCTGCAGCTCTCCCAGCTCTGGGAGTTGAAGTCCACAAGTCTTAAAGTTGCCAAGTTTGGGAACCACTGCCCTAGTGCCTTGAACCATTTAGAGACAGAGGCTAAAACCAAAACAGAGGCCAGGAGCCCCAGCGGTCCAACCCAAGAACTTCCTTTGCAGGTTCAGACTGGAGGGGTTTATCCAAGGTCAACATCTGACAGCGGCAATTAGAGGCTTGTTCTTATACCCAATGCTCTCAGTAAATGCTCCAGGCTTAGTTGTGGGCATGTAAGAAACACCACAGTCTCTGCTGCCTCCTTTCCACTAAGCAAGGCTTTCTACCTTAAGGAACCAGTTCTCTTCTCTGCCTGGGCCAAGAGCCGAGTCCCAGCCAAGCGCATAGAAGGATGGGGGAGTTTGACTAGCAGTTAGCAGTTATCAGTTAGACTTATATACCGCTTCATAGGGCTTTCAGCCCTCTCTAAGCGGTTTACAGAGTCAGCATATTGCCCCCAACAACAATCCGGGTCCTCATTTTACCCACCTCGGAAGGATGGAAGGCTGAGTCAACCCTGAGCCGGTGAGATTTGAACAGCCGAACTGCAGAACTGCAGTCAGCTGAAGTAGCCTGCAGTGCTGCATTAACCACTGCGCCACCTCGACTAGGTGCTTCCTCTGCATTTTTGTCATCCTCCAGCATCGGTTGCTTCCCTCAACCTTCTTCTTCTCCAATTCTCCACATCTGCTCTTCTTCAGAGCAGCCTTTATGCTCAGCAGGGATACATCACGTATTTTGTTATGTTTCGGGAAGGCAAAGAATCGCGGCCTTGTGCAGAGGTGGGCGTCACAATCGGTTCGCCCAGGACTGAAAATGCGAGCATGTGGCCGGCGTCAAACACACGGCGATTATATAGGACGGGATAGCTCCGGGGCGGATTCCTGCCGCTGGTCGGAACTCTTGGTACCAGCCCGAATCGGCATTAGCCCACTTCTGGCCTTTTGCCACCTTTTCCAATGAAGCAATTGTTATTAAAGGGAATCCGAAAAGATGAATCAACCATAATTCTCCAAAGCACCTGAAGGCAGGACAAGAAGCAATGGGTGGAAACTAATCAAGGAAAGAAGCAACTTAGAACTAAGGAGAAATTTCCTAACAACGAGAACAATTAACTAGTGGAACAACTTGCCTCCAGAAGTTGTGACTGCTCCAACACTGGGAATTTTAAAGAAGATGTTGGATAACCATTTGTCTGAAGTGGTGTAGGGTTTCCTGCCTAAGCAAGGGGGTTGGACTAGAAGACCTCCAAGGTCCCTTCCAACTCTGTTATTCTATTCCATAATCTGTATTTGTGTGGAAGAGAGGAATTGGCAACAATGGGGACCACCATTACCACCAATGTACACAGTATACTCTTGGGGTTTCTTAGTGGTCTCCTGTCCTCTCAAATCCAACCCTGATGAATCTTTTAAATTCAACCAAGGTCAACTAGCTGCCTCTGTCTGCTGGGATAGCTGCTTTTAATTACTAGTTTAATTAGTCCATTTAGAATAGTGGGGAGTACGAAAACGGGATTGTAGGCTAAAGTTCTAGTGGTTAAGGCACCAGGCTAGAAAGCAAGAGACCATAAGTTCAAGTCCCACCTTGGCCATGAAAACCAGCTGGGTGTCCTTGAGCCAGCCCCTCTTTCTCAGCCCAACTCACCTCACAGGGTTGTCGTTGGGAAAATAGGGGGAGAAGAATGTATTATTGCCTTACTTGTAGCAATAATAAAGGCGGGAAATAAATGAATTTATATATTAACTATATGTCCACCTAGACAATCAAGCATGAAACCGTGGCTTTCATGATCAAGTAAATCTGAACTGGGATACAGACTGACCTTGTTTAGTGACCACAACTGGGATCTTCAACTTGGTCCTTAAGCAAAGCAGTCTGAAAGTGAAGCCACAACTGTTTACAAACTTGCTTTACAGACCTCTGAAGGTTGTAAACGCAAGGATGGTTGTTGGAAAGTTTCTTTTTTTGTCACCATTGATCAGCCACTAAGTGAGGACTACCTGAATATCAAGATTGTCTGATCTAGCACATCTCGTTCAGGAGGTAGGTCTTCTGCAATGAAGGATCAGATCAGGGGTCTCCAACCTTGGCAACTTTTTAAGACTCGTGGACTTCAACTCCCAGAATTCCTCAGCCAGCAAAGGCTGAGGAATTCTGGGAGTTGAAGTCCACAAGTCTTAAAGTTGCCAAGGTTGGAGACACCTGGATCAGATCACCTTCCCAAAAAATGTCTCCCAGTTTCTAGCGTGGTACCTTACTACTGCTGGCCTTGCTAAAAACTATAACAGCCTGAGCAAAACTCTGATTCCTGTCAGTCATCATTTTTAGGTCCCAGTTCTGTACGAGTTTTACAAGGGTGTTTTAAATCAGTATTGCTATTTCCTGATTGATGTTTCTCCCCCCCCCCCCCACTAAAATATAGAGGGAAACCTGGATTAAAATTAACCAAGGAAAATATTTGGACTATAGTAGTGGTTTCCTCAGGCTGGATGGGGGATTCTGGGAGTTGAAGTCCTAAAAGTTGCCAAGGTTGAAAACACTGCTCTAAATAATCCCACCCGACAGATTAAACCCCAATTAATTTGAACAGGGACACGGTGGCTCAGTGGCTAAGACGCTGAGCTTGTCAATCAGAAAGGTCGGCAGTTCGTCGGTTCGAATCCCTAGCACCGCCTAACAGAGTAAGCCCCCATTACTTGTCCCAGCTTCTGTCAGCCTAGCAGTTCGAAAGCATGTAAAAATGCAAGTAGAAAAATAGGAACCACCTTTGGTGGGAGAGTAACAATGTGTCATGCTCCTTTGGCGTTTACTCATGCCAGCCACATGACCACAGAGATGTCTGCAGACAGCACTGGCTCTTCAGCTTTGAAACAGAGATGAGCAACACCCCCAGGAGTCGGGAACGACTAGGACATATGAGGGGAACCTTAACCTTTAATTTGAACTTATTGAGGTTGGGAGAAAAATGGCTTATTTCAATCCTGATTGCTAAATTGACCAAATGGGTCAAGCCAATTTTACCAAGGGCAGACAAGGACTAACGGATGGAAACTGATCAAGGAGAGATTCAATATAGAAATATGGAGACATTTTTTTTGACAGTGAGAACAAGCAACCAATGGCTTGCCTTTGGAAAGCTGTAGGAGCTTCATCCCTGGAGGCTTTCAGGAAGAGACTGGACTGCCATTTGACAGAAATGGTGTAGGGTCTCCTGCTTGGAGAGGGTTAGGCTAGATGACCTACAAGGTCCCTTCCAACTATTAAAATCTGTTAAAATCTGGAGCGAAGCTTAGGGCTTTTGAGTGAAGGGTATACAGCACTTCACACCTACCAGCATCGAAGACCATACCCCCCCCCAAAAAAGGGCCTCTGATTCTTTCTCTGCCCTCTCCCACTTTACCAACGCAACGCATATCGCGGTGACCAGTTGGGCCCATTCCATATATGCGCAAAAAGACATTCTCTCGTTTACACGCACATAGTGCCAGGACGCTTACCATTCATTTATTTCTTTCTCAGGCCGCGCAAAATTGGATTTCGACCCACCGCCTCCCCTTCCCGCAATTCTGGGGTGGGGGGGGGGACCACCAATGCAATCCAACGGCCCATTTATATCCTCGCCAAAGCCGAGCCGGTGGCTTGTTGCGCGTCCTCGAAAGCACACTCCGCAGTTTTCGGTTTCTCTCTCCACATACGCACCCCCCCGCCCCACCTTGAAATGCAATGACACGGCCAATTTTGATCCCCCCACCCCACAACCTCATTTCGCCCCGTCTTCACAGGCGTGCATGCACGCCCGGCAAAGGCCGATTTCCTCCCCCTCCCCCCCCCGCCGAGCAAAAACAACGCAAGGACCAACAATATCCTTGCTACCCGGTTCTCTTTGCACGCATTACAACAGACACACAGACACCACATACGCAACCCCCCCCCCACACACCATTTCTTGGCTCCCAGTGAATAATCCAGGTTCGTTCGCAACCAAAATAAGAGATCTCTTTGCATGGTGCAGGGGAGAATTCAACACACACACACACACACCACCACACCACACACCACACACACACCAAAAAATGGCAAGGCAGCTTTTTCTCCCCCCAAAAGGCAAATCAATAAAATGATTCCCCGAGCCATTTGCAAGCATGGACCAACTTGGCTCCCTCGCAGTGTCCTTCCCCCCCACCCACCCCAACACAAACACGCAACGAGACAGATTGCAATGTGATGCAGCGAGCTTTTCGGATAATCCCCCCCCCCAAAGAAAGAAAATCCCCCCCTCCTGCCTGCCTTCCTCGATCTGGATTCCACTGACCCGAAAGAGGTAGCGAGAGGCTGCGCTGCGCGCTAGAGTCCAACCGAAGGCGCAAAGGAGAAAAAGCAGAGCCTCCGTCCAGGCCAGCCGGGCGTTCTCGGCCCACGTCCGGAGGGACAGTTCCCAGCCGCAATCTGTGCAGCTCCGCAGCGCCCCGACTAGGCTCCGGTAACTCCGCCGCACCAGCTGCTCGTAGCTCGGCATAGGCTCGGCCGCCTGCATCCTTTTCCCCGGCCGCTCGCGGCTTCGTCGCGCAAGCACCAGCGGCAAGTGCAAGGCTGCCTCCTGCTGCAGCCGCCCATCAGCGCGCGCGCCGGTCCCGCGCCAGCTGTTGGCAGCTGGAAACAGCGGCGGGCCCGCTCTGCGCAACCGCAGGACCTGAACTAGCGGGGGAAAAAAGCGAAGCCCACCTGGCCGCCCGCGCGGTGCGACCGCTAGAGGGCGCCCGGCAATGCCTGCGTTTTGGAAGGACACGCTTGTCAAAAGAGCCCCGGCGGGGCTGACTCGCGAGTAAAGGCGCGGGTGGATCGCAGCCCCCTGCAGACGGCGAGGCTGATCGCGGTTCCTTCTCAAGATCCTCCTGGATTTAAGGCGGGCTTGCCTTATGCACGCGTATGCATGCGTTGGACTGCTGCTAATTCAACTCCAACGCAAGAGGAAAATCCGCGATTAAATCGGATTTCGATGATCTGCTCTGCCTGGGTCTCCCAAGATTGCCCGGCGGCTGCAGGGGAATCCACTCCGTTCTCCGTTGGAAGACGCTCTCCGGCCCCGACATCCTCCCGAGAGATGCAAAACCTGCGGAGGGGTTCAGGTACGAGCCAACTTGCCTACCGGAGACTTTGATTGTAGAGCGAGGTGTGAACTGCGAGGGGAAGAAGGACGCTTCGGGTTTGGCCAACTGCCCTCTTTAGTTTAAGAGTCAGATTAAGCTTCGGGCAAAATATAATGCCTTGGTAAGGCCACACTTGGAATACTGCATCCAGTTTTGGTCGCCACGTTGTAAAAAAAAAGATGTGGAGACTATAGAAAGAGTGCAGAGAAGAGCAACAAAGAGGATTAGGGGAAAGATGATTATGAAGAACGGTTGCAGGAACTGTGTATGTCTAGTTTAATGAGAAGAAGGACTAGACAATTGAGCCCAAAATTTATGTTGCTAAGTGAGAAAATTGCCCCATTTTACGACCTTTCTTGCCACAGTTATTAAGTAAATCACTGCAATTGTTAAATTAGTAACACGGTTGTTAACTGAATCTGGCTTCCCCATTGACTTTGCTTGTTGTGACACTGCAACCGTCATAAATATGAACCAGCTGTTAAGCATCCAAATATAAATCATGTGACCATAGGGATCCTGTAACGGTCATAAGTGTGAAAAATGGTCATGTCACTTTTTCAGCGCCGTTGTAACTTCAAACGGTCACTAAATGAACTGTTGTAAGTTGAGGACTGCCTGTACTCTCATGGTAAATTAGATGAATGAATCCTCTCTTTTTTGTGTGTTTTAATTTCCAGATATTTCAGAATAGCATGAGGTGGGCTGTTCCTAATATGGAGACTTGGAGGGCTATTACTGTGTTGTCCTGTTCATCATCATCAACACTGTTCTGCAATTTATAGCTCACCTGGAAGGATTTAAATTGCTTAAGAAATCCACAAAAAAGGCAGGAAGGTAGAACAGTAGGTTTTTCTCCTATTTTGTCAAACTTTTGTACGGTAAACTCTTGATTTAATGAACTTTCATGTAAATGATGTTGGAGGCAGCAAAAAAAACCTTTGTCATTTTATACATTCCATTCACATTTAGGTCTAATTGCAGTGTTTTTCCAGTTTTAAGATATATGGATTTCAACTCCCAGAATTCCGCCCGCCATGCAGTATGGGGAATTCTGGGAGTTGAAGTCCACACATCTTAGAAGTAGCCACATTTGAAGAACACCGCTCTAACGGAATCCTCAAAACCAACCCTTTAAGTTGTTATTCGCAAGTCGATTTGTTTGAATGAACTGTAAAACCCCAAATTTATTCTGCATCCGAATTCACATTCCCTTTTCAAGCTTTTAGTCTCTAGTTAGGAAATGACCTTCAAAGATCACCATTCAGGCTGGAAAAAACACCCATTTAACTTCCAGCAGGCCGAAGAACTGGGGCTGGTGACTTGTTACTGTGGGCATGAAATCATCTTAACAGATTAACAGAGTTGGAAGGGACCTTATAGGTCATCTAGTCCAACCCTCCGCCCAAGCAGGAAACCCTACACCATCCCTGACAAATGGGAGTCCAGTCTCTTCTTGAAAGCCTCAAGTGATGAAGCTCCCTCAACTTCCAAAGGCAACTTCTGTTCCATGGGTTGATTGTTCTCACTGCCATTAAATTCCTCCTTATTTCTAGGTTGAATCTCTCCTTGATTAGTTTCCATCCATTATTCCTTGTCTGGCCTTCAGTTGCTTTGGAAAATAGCATGTCCCCTTCCTCTCTGTCGCAGCCCCTCAAATATTGGAAGACTGCTATCATGTCTCTCTTGGTCCTTCTCTTCATCTTGTTCATCCAGAGGAAAACTTGCCAACGCTTTTGGGTTGTTTCTTGCGGCTTCGGGAGACCTCTCCTTCCTGAACAAGGGGGAATTTTGGCCTCCTGCACCATCGCCCCAGCAGGAAGAGAAGACAGCCCACGTCCCCATTGTTTCCCTGGTTTTAAAACTTCATTCATTGCTTGCAGGCCCTTAACCAAGGGCCCAGAGGCTGGCAGACAAAGGAAACATTCATTCCTCACCCTCGGACTAACCAGCCAATTCTCGCCCAGAACAGCATGGCTCTCCCTCCCACCCCAAAAACCAACCCAGGGAACATGACAATGGAGCCATTCAGAAATGCTGCAAGTGAGTCAGGTACAAAAGCGTGGGGGGGAGTTTTAAATCTCCCCCTCCCTTCACGTTCCCCTCCTCCTGCTCCCCAGTCCTGCTTTAGAGAGGCCAGGGGAAGAGAGAGAGAGAGAGAGAGGCAGGCTACTAAATTCCCATGCCATCTTTTGTCCACCCACCCCTTTTTTAACTAAATGCCAACAAAGGAGAAGAGAGAGCCATGATGCAAAGACTGTTCTTCCTGCGCCAACTCAGAGAGCTCAAACTGCCCAAAGAGCTGCTGATTCTGTTCTACAGAGGAATTGTTGAGTCTGTCATCTGCAATGCGCTCTACATGGGGCAGCCCTTGAAGAGCATTCGGAGACTTCAGCTCGTCCAGAATGCAGCCGCGCGAGCGATTGTGGGTGCACCTCGGTACACCCACGTTACACCTATCCTCCGCGAGCTGCACTGGTTACCGATTGGTCTCCGGATACGCTTCAAGGTGCTAGTCGTCACTTATAAAGCCCTTCATGGTATTGGACCTGGGTACTTGAGGGACCGCCTGCTGCCAATTACCTCCCAAAGACCCATTAGATCACACAGATTAGGCCTCCTCCGGGTTCCGTCTACCAGCCAATGTCATCTGGCTACTACCCGGGGGAGGGCCTTCTCTGTGGCGGCTCCGGCCCTTTGGAACGAACTCCCCGCAGAGATTCGGACCCTCACCTCTCTCCAGGCCTTCTGAAAAGCCGTTAAAACCTGGCTGTGTCGGCAGGCCTGGGGTCGATGAGTTCCCTTCCCCTCTCGAATCGTGTGGCTGTTGGTTGTTTTAAATTCCCTGTACTTTTTGTTGTAGTTCTTGTGTTTCCCTTCCCCTCCTTTGGGTTTGTGCACCGCCCTGAGTCCCGTAGGGAATAGGGCGGCATATAAATAAAATGAAACTAAACTAAAAAAAAAACTCTATAACTGCCCAGTTTGGCTCTGAAACCAAACAAGCCAGAGACAGACTTCAATGGATAATTAGAACTGCAGAAAAAACAATGGCTACCAACCTGCCTTCCATTGAGGACCTATATAATGCACGAGTCAAAAAGAGGGCTGTGAAAATACCTACAGACCCCTCACATCCTGGACATAAGTTGTTTCACCTTCTACCCTCAAAACAACACTATAGAGCACTGCACACCAGAACAACTAGACACAAGGACAGTTTTTTTTCCCCCCTGAATGCCATAACACTGCTAAACAACTAATTCCCACAACTGTCAAATTATTTACTTAGACTGTATCACTATTATTCTTCTCATCCTTCCTAGTACCTATCTCTTCCCACCTATGACTATATTGCTATGTTGCTTGTTCTTTACAATTTATATTGTTTTGTTTCCTAGTAGAATTTGATTGCTTATTAGTAGCAATAGCAATAGCAGTTAGACCAGTGATGGGCAACCTTTTTGGCGTGGTGTGTCAAAAATCGGCAAAAAATCGAGCATAACTCGCGTTGTGTGTCACTTCGACAAAAACATAATTTTGCGCAATTTATAGTTTAAACTACAAAAATGTATAATTGCAATATATAATTG
Organism: Thamnophis sirtalis; assembly: GCF_051295495.1. NCBI lineage: Eukaryota > Metazoa > Chordata > Lepidosauria > Squamata > Natricidae > Thamnophis > Thamnophis sirtalis. The sequence continues at coordinate 168,818,629 of NW_028261381.1, read as the reverse complement.
TATTTAATAAACCAAAAACAAATTATTTAACATACCTGCTTAGTAACTTCTTTGTTCATCAGTCGATTTCGTATGTTGCCCTTGATATTATTGAACTTGTTTGGGGTGCCGTGAACCAGGGCTGTGGAGTCGGCTGCTTCCAGCTCCACGTCCTCATCAACATGCCGCTCCAGCCCGCCCCTGCTATGAATATTCCTAGTGACGCGAGGGTGAAGAATATGAATATTCATAGCGGGGGCGGGCTGGAGCGGCATGTTGATGAGGACGTGGAGCTGGAAGCAGCAGACTCCACAGCCCTGCCGTGAACTGAGATAAGTGTGGTGCGGTCGTAACCGACAGTCCCAGGAGTAGACTCTCTGTGCCGGCCTGACTGGAGAGAGGCGCGCACTGTTCCCGCGCTCCTCTCCTGCAGGTCCTCCCTCGCCGCGCTGATGACGTGTGTGCGCACGGCACACACGCCTTACCAGCAGCCCTGCACTCAGAAAGGGGCGGCGGCGATACAGTAAGTGAGTGTGGGCGGGGGAGATCACACGTCCCGCCCCCCCCCCATTCGTCCAGCACAGATTCTTTCATCCTCGGCGGCCGTGCAGGAGCCGAGGATGAATCGCATGAAATCCTGTGCGTGTCACCCCAAATGGCTACGCGTGTCAGCACTGACACGCGTGTCATAGGTTCGCCATCACTGAGTTAGACTTATATACCGCTTCATAGGGCTTTCAGCCCTCTCTAAGCGGTTTACAGAGTCAGCATATCGCCCCCATCAACACTCCGGGTCCTCATTTTTACCCACCTCGGAAGGATGGAAGGCTGAGTCAACCCTGAGCCGGTGAGATTTGAACCGCTGAGCTGCAGATAACAGTCAGCTGAAGTGGCCTGCAGTACTGCACCCTAACCACTGCGCCACCTCGGCTCTAGTAACCTATGACTATCGCTAAGCGTTGTATCTTATGATTCTTGATGAATGTATTCTATTTTATTTTTCTTTATGTACACTGAGAGCATCTGCACCAAAGACAAATTCCTTGTGTGTCCAATCACACTTGGCCAATAAAGAATTCTATTCTATTCCATTCTGGGCAACAGAAGGACTTTGGTTTGGCTTGGCCATCTGGGACGGTTCGTGGGACTGGCTTGCCCTGTTTTTCAATTTGCACTTTGCTTTGCAGAATGAGGGGGCAGCTTTGCAGGCAAGGAAGGTGGGGCAGAGAGAAAGCCTCGCTCAGCCTGTCTCCTTGAGGCTTTCTGGCTTAACTCTGCACCTCAAAGCCATTTTCAAGGTTGGCCCCGAGGGAGGGGAGGATTGCTTGGATCAGTGTTGTGGCCCAGCAGGAGCCGTTGGAGCTGCCACCAGACTCCGACAGCGAGGGGCCCTATGAGTCGGCTCTGGAGGATGTGGAGGACCCTGGACAGGGTTCTGACTCCGAGCAGGGCGCAGAGAGGCTGGTTGGCCACCAGGAGGCACCTGAGCCTTGGACCAGTGGGGAGGAGACAAGGGAGAGTGAGCCGGAAGCCAGTAGTGAGTTGTTCCTGGATGTACGGCACCTAATAGGCGTCAGGAACAGTTGCGCAGTTACAGGAGGTAATTGCACTCAGCTGGTGGTCATTAGGCTCCTCTCCAGACTATAAAAAGACTATTTGTGCACACACCCTTCTTGCAGAAGTCAACGCAGGAATGAATGTCAGAGAACATTGTTATGAGCTTGGCAGGCTGGATTGCTGCCAAGCCTCATCTGTGTTTATTGCTGCCCAAGCTTGTCTGTGCCGGTTTACTTCCAAGGACCTGTCTGTCTGTTAATTAAATGCCGTAACTTATCTTTGGCTCGGAGTATGCTTTGGTGTGGAACGAGGGGGGTCAGAACAGATCAGTATACAGGTACTTCATTTAGCGACCGTTTGAAGTTAGAACAGCACTGGGGGAAAAAGGGGATTTATGACCACTTTTCCACATGACCTTTGCAGCAGCCCTACAGATCCGTGATCAAAAATTCAGACGGCTTGGCAACTGACTCATATTTATGACGGTTGCAGCGTCCCGGGGTCATGTGATCCTCTTTTGCGACCTGACAAAAGCAAAGTCAAAGGGGAAGCCAGATTCACTTAACCATGTTAGTAATTAGTTAATAACTGATTTGCTTAACAAGAAGAAAGATCGTAAAGTGGGACAAAATTAACTGTCTCGCTTAGCAAGAAGAATTTTGAGTTCCATCTCCTCATTCCCTTTTAAAAATCCTGAGCCCTCTGCTAAGGCCAGTGCTTGGAGGGCTCAGGGGTGTGTGTGTGCGGGGCAGTGGGGGGGGGAGACGTCTTCTGCGCCAGGAAATGAAAACCCTTCTCTTTTTATGATTTGCTACTGGACTCGAATTCCTCACCTTGTTCCTTAAGAGGATTTGTGTTCTGAAATGGCTTCGTTGGCTCATAATTGGAAGGATCCAAGCTGAACCTGAGAGCCAAATATTCGCATGGATATTTCGCAGTATTGTCGTCGCAGGAAAAGGGGTGTGGTTGACCACGGTATTCTTCACAGTTTCCCCCCTCCATTTCCCAATGTAATTCCTAGCTCTTCCCGGTGGCCTTCCATCTGAGGACCATCAAGCATTCCATGTCCATCTATATTTATCTTGTTTCCCCGAAAATAAGCCCTCCCTGAAAATATTTAAATGCATGCACAACCGGTCCCCGCTATTTTCTCTGGTTGGTTGCTCATGAGATGTGGTGAGGCCGGAGGGGGGGGGGAACATGCCCCACGCACCCCACATGCCCTTACCTAACAGCTGCTCCTGCAACCCTTGCCAGCGTGCCCCTTCTGTCACGCTAATGGCTACCGCAAAAAAGAGCAGCAGGCCCAGCGATGCACAACACAGCAGCAGCCATGAGGTGACCCCGCTCGGTGCCTCCTGCACCTCAAAAATAATAAGACCTCCCCAAAAATAAGGCCGAGTGCTTATTTTGGGGAGGGGAAAAAGAAAATAAGACCCTGTCTTATTTTTGGGGAAACAGGGTATCATTGCTCTATCAATCTATCTATATCCACCAGGGGTGGGTTCCTGCCAGTTCTACCCTCTTCTATAGAAGAGGTTCCACAAATCTACAGTGCTGTTTAGAACCGGTTCCAGCACCCTCCCTCTGCCCGTCCGCACATCATCAAGATGAAGAGCGAGAGGAGGAATTCTGGGAGTTGAAGTCCACAAGTCTTAAAGCTGTCAAGTTTGAACACCCCTGGGGTTTTTTTTTCTAAAGGGTGAGGGGTGCGAGGGTCTTGTAACTTGACAGCTTTAAGACTCGCGTGCTTCAAATGGCAGAGTTTCTGAGCCAAGATTTTAGTTGCTAAGGAAGAGCATTGTTAAGTGAGTTTCACCACATTTTACAAGTTGGCCACGCCCGCCCGGTCACATGGCCAGCAAACCACTCCCACCCGGTCACACGGCCAGCAAGACACTCCCACAAAGCAGGCCACACCTACAGAAGAGGTTCTAAATTTTTTTGAAACCCACCACTGTTATCCACCTACCTATCTTCCTTCCCACCTTGACCATTGCTTATAAATAATTCCAAGGTAGTGAACATACCTAATACTCCTCCCTCCTTCTGTTTTCCCTACAACAACGCTGAGGTGAGCTGGGCTGAGAATTACCACATAGTTTGGATTTTAATTATTTATTCATTTATTTGCAACCAAATGAATATTTGTGAAGTCTCTTTCAGGTCAAGCTTGACTCCAGGAGCCTTTATGAACACCAGTAGAGAAATCCTTTCGCAGTGACTATCTCTAAACTTGCCAATCTTCCCACATTCCTGGTTTATTGGTTCTCCATTAAAGTATTAGCCATGTTTAGGTTTGTGAGGTGAGCTAACGTTTGTAAGAAGTTGCCACATAATTGGGCTATGATTTTTATCTCATTTTACTGAGTAAACCCCAATTGGCTGAAATCACAAATTAAGCTGTAAACCAGAGTTTACAAGCCAAACGGGTGGAATGCACTTACTCCATTGAGCCAAAGGAACCATACTGTGAATTAGCAGAATGTGTGAAATCTGTAGCTAGGTTTGTACAATATACCTGTTCTGACCGAGGCTTCCCAAGAGCATGAAGCAAATTTTTGTCCCTATTAATTAACTGTGAATTCTCCTCATTCACACCCAGCAAAGTCTTTCAAGGGAGGATTTAGTCACAGACCTTATCTGGCTTGGAAAGCTGCCAGGCCAATAGCTGCAAAACTTGGCAAGGAATCTTGGAGAGTCACGAACCAATTAAGCGAACTAATTGTCTCCTGCAAACTCCACTCCCCTTTCGCTCTTTTATTTCCTCTGGGAGGGGCCATTCATCATCCACCAGTGGCCTTCCTCCCAAGTCAACCCGTTCTTTAGCTGTTCCCTTCATCTGGCAACTCTGTGCATGTGCACACTGGGGACAGACTCCAGTTGTTCATCTGCCTCACTGATGTCTGACTCTGAAGACAGCTGATAACTGGCATACGGCCCTGGCCCCCTCTCTGCCTCTGACACAGAGCCCTCATCAGAGCCTTCCCCAGACTCCAGGACTGGCCCATCCCCAACCTCCTCACTGTCTGAATCTGCTGCCAGCTCTGCTGGCAGGCCACAACAATGCCAAATTGTAGAGTAGCCAACAAGTTTAGTGCAATGTATCATGTATGTCACATACCCCTGGATGGAAGGAGGCTTCTATGCTTTAATAAAGACATGATAAAGTGCAGTATTTGTATATATAGTGTTCCTTACTTAACAGAGTCTCTCTATTAACAGAAATTTAGATCATGTTGTGAACTCTGATGCTGCAAGATGTTAGATGATTCACAAACCTTTTCTCACCATGGTTCGGGCTAATCAGGATTATCATGGAAGCGCAGCCACTCTTAAAATGTTAACTCTTCACATGCCATTACCTCATCTACCAGAGGAAATTGAAGAGAAACATCTCCAAGCTCTGCAGACGGTTTGGACTAGAACTTCTATCATCTTGCAAAATGAGAGTAAGTTTGATCTAGTGCTTAAGACACCAAGCTAGAAACAGGGGTGTGAGTTCTAGTCCTACCTTAGGCCTAAAAGCTGTCTGGGTGACTTTGGGCCAATCACCAGGAGACTGTGAGTTCTAGTCCTACCTTAGGCCTAAAAGCTGTCTGGGTGACTTTGGGCCAATCACCAGGAGACTGTGAGTTCTAGTCCTACCTTAGGCCTAAAAGCTGTCTGGGTGACTTTGGGCCAATCACCAGGAGACTGAGAGTTCTAGTCCTACCTTAGGCCTAAAAGCTGTCTGGGTGACTTTGGGCCAATCACCAGGAGACTGTGAGTTCTAGTCCTACCTTAGGCCTAAAAGCTGTCTGGGTGACTTTGGGCCAATCACCAGGAGACTGTGAGTTCTAGTCCTACCTTAGGCCTAAAAGTTGTCTGGGTGACTTTGGGCCAATCACCAGGAGACTGTGAGTTCTAGTCCTACCTTAGGCCTAAAAGCTGTCTGGGTGACTTTAGGCCAATCACCAGGAGACTGTGAGTTCTAGTCCTACCTTAGGCCTAAAAGCTGTCTGGGTGACTTTGGGCCAATCACCAGGAGACTGTGAGTTCTAGTCCTACCTTAGGCTTAAAAGCTGTCTGGGTGACTTTGGGCCAATTCTCAGGAGACTGAGAGTTCTAGTCCTACCTTAGACCTAAAAGCTGTCTGGGTGACTGGGCTAATCCTCAGGATATAGTGAGTTCTAGTGAAAATTGGCTGGATGAGGGGCCAGTCACTCTCCATTCAACCCACCTGTGAGGGTTGTTGTGAGGAAAAAAGCAGTGTGTGTGTGTGTTTGTTGTCTTGAGTTATTTATAAATATAAAGGTGTGATATAAATAAATCTTAAGATGTCTACAAAATCACGTAGTTTTTTTTCACCATAAAGGAACCTGCTGCTTCAATTGTGAATGAATGAATAAGAACTTAAAATACCCAGGGAGAATCAAGCGTGCCGCCCCCATGTTCAACATGCACGTCTGTGAAAAGAATGCAAAAGAAACCACTGCGGGGGCCACCTGGAAAAGGAACAGGCTCTCTTAACAGGATCAATACTTTGACAGAAAAGTAGTTCATATTTTCAAGTGGGAAACGGTCTAATGGAGGATTTATTGGGAATGTTGAAAAGGTTTGGCATTTTCAAGTCTCTATTCCACCCAGTCTTTGCTTAAAACAGGAGCCCAAAGATACTGAAGAAACAGCATTGGAAAACCCGGATTGCTTTGCTGCTTGCGGCCCACTCAGGGAAATGTCCACTTTGTGCTAAGGGCAGAGAAAGAGATTCCTGCGAAGATCCTTGGGCTGAATCCAACTTCTGAAGATGCTTGTAGATTTGAGGTCTCAAGCACAGGGAGTGTACTGCAGTGCCAGGCGGTCAAAGTCATTCTCCTTTATAGCCCAAAACACAAAGAAAGAAAGAAAATAGATTTACATTCTAAGGGGAGAGTCAAACCCACAATGCAACAGCTAAAAAGGGCAATACAGGCAGTCCTTGACTTACAACAATTCATTTAGTGACCGTTCAAAATTACAACGGCACTGAAAAAAGTGACATACGACTATTACTTCACACTTACAACCATTACAGCATCCCCATGGTTTGCGTGAAACTCAGATGCTTGACAACTGACTCATATAGTTGTATCCTGGGGGGAGTGGGGTGTCGTGTGATCATCTTTTGCAACCTTCTGACAAGCGAAATCAATGGGGAAGCCAGATTCACTTGCAAAAGTATTACTAATCTAACAACTGCAGTGATTCACTTAACAAACGCAGCGAGAAAAGCAAAATATGGGACGAAACTCACGTAGCAAATTTCTCAGCAACCTAAATTCTGGGCTCAATTGTGGTTGTAAGTCGAGGACTACCTGTAAAATCTTGAACTGCATGAATACAAGTTGTGTGTCCTCGTCAAAGGACACTAGCAGTCCCACTTGTCTACGCTGGTTATTTCACAGTTGGGAGTGTCGTGTCCCATTCTGGGCATGATGTCTTCAAAGGAACATAGAAAAATGGAATTGAAGAAACACTGAAGGGAGCTTGATACGTTTACTTTGCAAAACGGAAGAGGCATGATAGCAATCTATTAATACAGGTAATTCTTAATTTATGACCCCTATTTCCAAAGCCGCACCGGATTATAAGCCGCAGTATCAATTAACGTTAATTTTTCAAACTTTTTCCACATATAAAGCGCACCGGGTTATAAGCCGCACGTTTCCCGACGCTTCTGGACATCTGTTGCAGTCGCGAGGAGCGGAGAAGAGCGCGAAGGTTCTTGGCGCTCCAGGAAGCCGCGAAAGCAGCTGGGAGAGGCACACGGCTTGGTTTATCCTCCCTGGACGTCGCAGCAGCAGCCCCAAGCGCACCGATCTCTGTGTTTTTCGCATCGGGGCATGCTCTTGCAGCACACCCCGATGCGAAAAACACTGAGATCGGTGAGTTTGGGGCTGCTACTGCGACATCCAGGGAGGAGAAACCAAACCGCGCGCCTCTCCCAGCTGCTTTCGCGGCTTCCTGGAGCGCCAAGAACCTTCGCGCTCTTCTCCACACTCTCCTCGGCTCCTCACAACTGCAATAGACGTCCAGAAGCGGCAGGGGCTATCGAGCTGCAAATCCAATCCCCATTAGCCCCAAAAGCCGCTTCTGGACATCTATTGCAGTCGCGAGGAGCGGAGAAGAGCGCAAAGGTTCTTGGCGCTCCAGGAAGCCGCGAAAGCAGCTGGGAGATCTTTTTCCACATATAAAGCGCACCGGGTTATAAGCCGCACTGCCGGTTTTGGATCAAATTTTAGGATTTTCAGTGCGGCTTATAGTCGTGAAAATACGGTAGTTGTGGTTGTTAAGTGAGTCACATCCCATTTTACGACCTTTTTCGCCGTGGTGGTTAAACAGTCATCTCCATTTGCAGGCTTCTGACAAACAAAGTCAATGGGGGGAAGCTGGAGTCGCTTAATAATTGCATGATTTGTTTAATAACTGCAAGGATATAGCCCAAAGGTTGTAAGATTAGCTGTGACTCGTTTAATAATTGCCTTGCTTAGCAATGGAAATTCTGGCCCCAATGGTGGTCATAACTCGAGAACTACCTGTATTGCTTCTCTGTTGCCTGAGCAATCCCCAGAACTGGGCTCCTGCAAGAATGCATTCAATGAAAATTTTAACCGCTATTTCATTTATTCCCAATGACTGACACCTCCCAACTAGGAAGGTTGAGAGTTTGCTCCTAGGCAGCCAGCAGATTTTTTTCTCTATCAGGGTGCAAAGAGAATATATCTGCTGCAAACTCCACATAGGTGTCAGGAAAGGCACTTGGCCAGTAAATGCTCAGCTCCACTCAGTCATCTTGATTCCACCTTGAAACAAAGGGATTAAAGCAGGAGTGTCAAAGTGGCAGCCTGCGGGCCAGGTGAGTCACAAGCAGGCCACGCCCACCCCAGCTCCACAAAGGGGGAAAACGTCGCGATATGTCACATGACGCCGCAGGTTTGACACCCATGGGTTAAAGGGTCGTAAAAAGAAAAAAAGAATCATTTATTCCCATACTTGAATCTGATGAAAACACTTACTCTATTTTTTGGAGTATAAGACACACTTTTTTCCCCGTAAGAGTCTGAAAATTTGGGTGCGTCTTATATTCTGAATGTAACCCCAACCATCCACAGGCCCCCACCCTTGAGCCTCCGTACGTCCTCTTCCTGGCTGCAGAGATTACCACAGACAATGGCTTGCATTTTCGGGCTCCAAGCCTCGTGTTTTCAGCCTCCAAATGCTCCATTTGAGACTCGTTCCAGGCTGCTGGGATTGCCAAAGCACATCGCCACCGATCGCCACCTCTGCGCATCATGTTTTCAGGGGGTGATCAGAGCGTTTGGAGGCTGAAAACACGAGGCACGGAGCCCAAAATGGCAACCCAGAACAGCCGCTGCCTTCTTATCTCTTCCGTGCTTCGCCTGCTTTACTAATTGCAGCTGCCTGCGATGATCAGCTGTGCTTTAGAAGCTGCTTTTCAGACCAACGAGGCGTGTGTGAGAGCATATGCACCGAGAGCACACGAACTCACAACCAGCAAACTAACATGCTGAAGCTGTGCTAAGCTGTGAAGGACACTAACCAGATGAATACCTAGTAGGCAGAATCCACCCCCCCTATTTTCCTTCCCAAAAACTAAGGTGTGTCTTATACTCCAGAGCGTTTTATAATCCCAAAAATACGGTATTTTATAGCAATATATGGAGGATTTAACCACAATTTGCAATGTTTGACAAACAACAAAAATACATTAAAAAAAAATCCTCCCTCCCTCCCTTTCCCTTCCCCTCTCTCAGGAGGCAAAACCAACGAGAAGAGATGCTTTACCTTGGCTTGATACTCCTTTATGAACGGATGGCTTTTATGGGCATCTTTGAGCTGCGACAGGTAACGGTTGGTCACCTAAAAGAAGGAAGGAAGAGGGGACAGAAACCAAGCGATGAACAACAAAAAGAAGGGGAAAGAAAAACCTGCGGAAAAGGAGAAGAGCAAATTCCGCTCCCAGAGGTCAAGGACAAGGCAATGGGAAAAGCCAGCCAGCTATTCTCCTATGTCAGCGGGAGGCTGATTGAGAACCGGGCGACCTCTGACCTTTCCCACGCAGAGGAGGGACTCCCAACAGACGTGGCCACGAGAGGAAGGAGGTCAGGAGAGCTGCCATGAAATTCACAATGGATTGGGAAGAAGAGGGCTAGGAGCGGAGATCAGTGAGAAAGCTGGAAGGATCATTGATGGAACAGCAAAGGAAAACTTTCCTAGCCATTTCCTTTGCAACAGCTGGCTGCATATGAATGTCTTGTGGCCAGGGATCAAGGGAGAAAGAGACGGCCAGGGCTCCAACAAGGGGATAGAAGGGATGAGTTCCCACTTCCTGCTCCCCGTGCCAAAAATGGCAGTGGGGAGAGGAGCCAAGCGCATCAAGGACAGGCCCGCAATTAATTATCCCTAATCAGTTACTCTTCTGTCTTGAGGATTCTAGACTTGGAAAGAGTCATTTAAGGCCTTAATTTCATCGTGTGTAGGAATCCACTAAAGCAACTTGGATAAGTGGCTCTTCAGACAGAACAACGCCTTTCAACCTTGTCAACTCTAAGAGGAGTTTAAAGCTGACAATGTTGAAAAACACCAGCTTAAAGTCATCCAGCCAATGACTCCTGAACACAAATCTTGCCAAAAAAGAAGAAGAAGAAGGCACAATAGGATTGAAAAGACACCTGGATGCAGAGAGAGAGATGTTGGCTTGATCCATGTGCCCATTGAGTGCCTTGAGAAGGTGAGTTAACAAGTCCTCCTTTGAATAAGGAGGCTGAATTTTATTTTATTTTTGGCTCTACCTGGAGACTGTGTTGTTCTGGTCGCAGGAATGTCCAGACCCTTGAAATTCTTCACCCAATTTGCATGTTTGGGGGGGGGGAGAGGTTTTCAAAGGGAAAATGGTATTCAACCTCTGTTGAGGTTTAAGTACTTGTCCTGTCGCTTGACTTTTCCACCCGTGGAAAAATAACCTGATTTGTTGGATTTTAAAGAGAGTGATTTTGCCCTGCTCTTTAGAATAGAATAGAATAGAATGGAATAGAATAGAATGGAATAGAATTCTTTATTGGCCATGTGTGGACACACAAGGAATTTGCCTTTGGTGCATATGCTCTCAGTGTACACAAAAGAAAAGATACATTTGTCACGAATCATAAGGTACAACACTTAATGATAGTCATAAGATACAAATAAGCAATCAAATACTAGGAAACAATCTATATAAATTGTAAGGATGCAAGCAACAAAGTTACAGTCCTGCAGTCATAAGTGGGAGGAGGTGGGTGATAGGAACGATCAGAAGATTAAGAGTAATAGTAATGCAGACTTAGTACATAGTTCGACAGTGTTGAGGCAATTAGTTGTTTATCCAAATGGCGTTTCAGGGAAAAACTGTCCTTGTGTCTAGTTGTGGCTTGATGTGCTCTATAGCGTCGTTTTGAAGGTAGGAGTTGAAACAATTTATATCCAGAATGTGAGGGGTCTCTAAACATGTTGGATTCACCCATTTGGGGTAGAAGAGAATTTGGGGGTGAAGGGGGGGGACACACAGCTAAAGAGGCTTATAGTTATCCTGAAGAGGCAGAAATTACTCACAGATTGAAGGAGAGATTTAGAATCCTGGTTTACATCACATCAGGACATTTCTCTCCTCTTATCTAGTGATTAAGGCTAAATGTAACATTGGGGGGGGGGAGAAGATAGATGACGGGAACAATGATTAAAAACTAACATGATTGCCTCTGCAAGTTCTGCATGGCTAAAATGTTTCATCTGGAGTTGGAGAATGTTTTTTTTTTTAATGTATTTCAATTTTCCTTGGCTTTTTTCTTGCAGGACTCAGTTTCGTTTTCAATCCCAAATACTATTTTGCAGTATAAAAGAGAGAACTGTGAACTGTGAGTAGACTATCCTTGCTCTGTCCAAAGAGATGGTACTGTGTTTCCCCCAAAATAAAACCTATTCAAAAAGTAGAGCCTAGCCCGATTTTTGGGGGTAAGCCCTGCTCCAAAATTAAGCCCTAGTGAAGGGTGTGGGCATCACCAGCATAGGAAGCAGCCCTTCCGTTCCCTGGCCACCTCATAGCTCCTCGGCCTCTTAACTGCAGTGGATCAGCTGATCCAGCGAGGGGCGGTAGTTCTGTCTCTCCGGGAGCCTGGAGTTGTCCCACTCCCCCCAGTCCCAGGTGGACAGGGCTAGGGGCTGGCAAGAGTGTACCAGAAACATCTCCAGGACAGTCCCCGGAGAGACAGAACTACTGGCCCTCGCTGGATCAGCCATGAGGTGATTGCATTCGCCACCTCCTGCACCCCAAAAAATAAGACCTCCCCCCCAAAAAAGCCCTAGCCATTTTTTTCAGGGTCCAAGAAAAATAAGACATGGTCTTATTTGGGGGGAAACATGTTATATTTTGAATCTGGAAACTTTCCTGAAATGGTTGGTCAGAAATGAAGAATTATTTAAGCTCCTTGAAACTCTTATACTAGCCAAAAAGAGATGGTTGTAGGCACAACTACAGGTAGTCCTCGAGTTATGACCATAGTTGAGCCCAAAATTTATGCTGGCAAGTGAAACATTTGTTAAGTGAGCTTTGCCATATTTTATGATTTTTCTTGCCACAGTTGTTAAGTGAAGCATTGAGTCTGTTAAGTTAGTAACCTGGTTGTTAAGTGAATCTGGCTTCCCCATTGACTTTGCCTGTCAGAAGGTCGCAAATGGGATCACATGCCGAGACACGCGTCATAAATATGAACCAGTTACCAAGCATCTGAATTTTGATCCCATGACCATGGAGATGCTACAATGCTTGTAAGAGTGAAAAACGGTCATAAGTCACTTTTTTTCAGTGCCATTGTAACTTTGAATAGTCACTAAATGAATGGTTGTAAGTCGAGGACTGCCTGTAGCCCCTGGTAATTGTAGCTGTAAGTCATGACAGTCATAAAGCAGGTCATTACGTGGCTGACCACATCGTATGGCCATTTTTGTGGCAGGTTATTAAGGATACCCATTGTTCACTATGAGGCTTTGTGAGAAACTGAGTGTGAATGCTGTTTTCTGGTCAAAATGTCATAAATTGGAGATTGTGAGTGCGGGACACTGCACATGTGGCCATGTTGCCACAGGAGTGGTTGTCGGAACTTGGGAACCAGATCGTAAATATCTTTTGGGAGGCCCCGCTGTAACTTTGATCGGTTGCTAAGCAACCGGTTATAAGTCAAGGACTACCTCTATGGTCAAAAGAGTTGAAATGCTTTCCCGCTCCACCTCCATAAATGCAAAGAAGCAGTGCCTACCTCTGGAGTTTTCCCCAAGTGTTGTGAGAGGACTACAAAGTTGATCAGGGTCTCAGGGTGGCTGCTGTCCTGAATGGGAGAGAAGCACAAAAATCAGCAACAAATAGGACCACAATATGATGCTGCCTTCCAAACAGAAGTTCCTTCATCAAGTTAGCAATAGCAATAGCACTTAGTCTTATGTACTGCTTCACAGTCCCTTACAGCCCTCTCTAAGCCATCTCCAGAGTCAGCCTCTTGCCCCCAACAATCTGGGTCCTCATTTTACCCACCTCGGAAGGATGGAAGGCTCAACCAACTTTGAGCCTGGTGGGATTTGATCTGCCAAACTGCTGGCAGTCGGCACTCAGCAGAAGTAGCCTGCAGTACTGCACTCTAACCACTGCGCCACCACTGCTCTTGGTTGAGGTAGCAGAGGAGTCTCTGCCTTGGAGGACTCAAGAGCAGAGAAATTATCCGCCATTGATCTGGTAATGAAATTGAACCACAGAGGCGAAGAATTTCTGCAAGCCAGGAAGTAAGGAAGCAGCCACTATTTCATTTTTCAGACAAGCGATATGCAAAAACTCAAACTGGATTAGCCACTCATCTGATCCACCTAGGCTAGGATTTATTCCAATAGAGAACAGATCATGCTTGCAATGACCAAAGGTTCCAAATTTGAAACTCCCACAATCCTATAATTGAAGGGGATTATTTCCGGCATCAAAATTTCCGCCCAGGGCAGAAATCCAAGAATAAGTATCCTCTACCAGGCAGCTGTTCAAGGCTGATTTCTACTACTAAACTCCACGGATCCTTAGAGATCCCCCCCTCTACTACTCAATTGATATCTGTCTTTTTTTATTTAAATCTAGTGTTCCTCAACCTTGGCAGCTTTAAATTGTGCAGTCTTAAATTCCCAGAACTCCCCATGGGCTGGGTATTAAAATGGCTGAGTTTGAGAAACTCTGATTTTGGATCTTCTAATACCTTTTTTGACACCTGGAAAATGCTATCAATCACATGTATCTATGACTTGGTGCCCTGTGTGTTTGCTCATACTTTCTTTGCAGGCTAACTGCATTCCCACTGCTCAAAGTTTGAACCTGAGCTGAGGGTTGGCTCAGCCTTCCGTCCTTCTGAGGTCGGTAAAATGAGGACCCAGATTGTTGGGGGCAAGGTGCTGACTCTGTAAACTGCCTAGAGAGGGCTGTAAAGTACTGGTGCTCCATAGTGCTTTATGGTATACTAGCTGGATACTCATGCTTCGCGATGAAACTATGTGATCGGGCAATGTGGGAGAAATCTGGTTCAATCTGTTAGCTCAGTGGTGGTCAGTGATTGAAACCACATAAGGGAATATCGCTCCCACCGCCTTGTGTCCAGAAGCAGTTCCATAGGTGGAAGGCGTAGACATTGTGGTGAGGTTCTGATGTTTAGTACTGTTAGGAGCCCCAGACCGCTCCTGAGTGAAGGAGTGGAATGTCTGCCAGTTTGAGCTGAGGTAACGGAATGTGAAGCAACTGGCAGTTGGAACAGAGTTCTTTTCAGGTGGGGAGGGAGAGTAGAACTCCTTAGCATCAGAGTGTGTTAATTACTGTATAAGAAATACTAATGATCTGATGGTCATTTTGAAAAATCCTCTCTTAGCGAGCACCTAGAAGCCAAGAGGAACATACATGCCAAATTTCAAGTTTGTAGGCTTTACGGTTCTGGAGATTTCATGATGAGTAAGTGGTATATATATAAGTTTTAATTGCAATTGCTATTTTTGCACCCAATCAATAAAATAATAAAATAAGGAAAAACTAAGCACACCCATTTTCCTCCAGCACCCCTTGTAAACTAATTTTTTCAATCTTCTGAAGCACCTCACTGACCTTTTCAACACATATTCTTAGATTCTTGAAGTTTTGCACACACACAAAAAAAAATGGTGCTCAGAACAGGATACAGTATTCAAGAGGGATCTGATCAAGATTGATTGAAAAGTGATTTTAGAGGTATATTTTGACTAATAAAATCTAAAATTGTGTTTGCTTTTTTTGCAGCTATGCGATACATTGACCAATGATCCATTTTTGATTGACTGTAATCCTCTTCACTTCTCCTACTGTCCAGTCAGGTATCTCCTGTCTTATAAACTGGGTACTTGATACTAGCAATTGAACATTGTTTCTGCAGGCTGATCAAATATCTCCCTTCTGACCCCACCCATCATGGAAGGAATAAGGCTAACAAATGGATTAGGTCACCAATTTGCAAGGAGTAGGTAAAACTGCAGACCAGAAATAGGATTCAGGTCTTTCCTATATATATATAGGAAAGACCTGAATCCTATTTCTGGTCTGCAGTTTTACCTACTCCTTGCAAATTGGTGACCTAATCCAGTGGTCCCCAACCCCCGGTCCGCGGACCGGTGCCGGGCCGTGGAGTACCTGGCACCGGGCCGCACAGCGGCCGGGGGCCATGATCGCTGCAGCTACTACACCACCTCCGCCCCCTCCCCGAGTCAGCCGTCCCCTCAGTGAACGCCTCCGCCTCTTTCTCCTTTCTCGCCTGTCGGCTCGCCTGGAAGCGAGGCGAGGAGGGGGCGGACCATGCGCTGGAAGCGGAGCCCTTGGAGGCCCTGGCGGCTTCCCCGGCGGTCGTTGCTGGCCGCGCTCTTCTTTTTCTCGCTGTCCTCCTCGTTCCTCTACTTCGTCTATGTGGCGCTTCCCCGCCCGGCCTTGGCTTGTGAGAAGGAACGGCGGGAGAGGTAGAGAGAGAGAGAGAGAGAACGTCGGGCAGCCGAGGGCGGGGGGGGTGTCTTTTGAGGGGAGATGGGGGGTGCGCGATTTTGGCACGCGTGCGCCCTCCACAGGCGTGGGTGGGGGGCTGAGAGGAGTCGGTAGCGCAGGAAAGGGGAGGGTATGAGCGCCGCCTGAGGTGGTGAGGGGCAGTCGCCAGATTCAGGCTTGCCTCTCTTCCAAAATTTCGCCAACGGGCATCGGTGAAGCGCGCTCTTTCTCTTCCTCACAAAACACATTTCCTTTCCCCCCATGCGTAGTTATTGGCGATATGGACTCTTGGAGGCTGCGCTCCCGGGTCGCGTTTCCTTTTTGCAGCCCACGAGAATGCCTGGTTCTGAGCCTCAAAAAACGAGAGTTCTCTTAAGGCTGCAAAAAAGGAATATACTTTGGTCCTTGAAGCGCTTTTCCTGTTATTTGGACATTATATATATACGTACGTACATACGTACGGTATGTATATATGCATGCATGCATGCATGCATGCATACATACATACATACATACATACATACATACATACATATATATATATATATGTCTGTAGTCCATAATATAGTGATGATTTAAAAAAAAATTAGTTGAGCACATGGAATCTTTTTTCTTTTAGTATATTTTGGAGGTGGGGGCCCACTTTGTTATTTAAGATACAACGCCCCACCCCACCCCTGCGCGCGCTCAGCGGGCCACGGTAAAATTATCAAAGGCTGACTGGTCCGCGGCGATAAAAAGGTTGGGGACCACTGACCTAATCCATTTGTTAGCCTTATTCCTTCCATGATGGGTGGGGTCAGAAGGGAGATATTTGATCAGCCTGCAGAAACAATGTTCAATTGCTAGTATCAAGTACCCAGTTTATAAGACAGGAGATACCTGACTGGACAGTAGGAGATATATATATCTCCTATATATATATATATGAATCTGCACGGATATATGATATATATCATGACCGATGCATTAACAATGTGATTTGCATCAGACTTAATGCAAGTACATAATGGCATAATTCACACAATGGCTTCAGTTGGAACTTTTGATGCTACAGCAGCTTGCAAAAGGTCTCAAGCTCAGATGCTTTGGCCACCCAATGAGAAGAGAGGACTCATGGGAAAAGAAAACCCTGATCTCGGGAAAGACTGAAGGCAAAAGGAGGAGGGGACAGGAGATGATGTCGAGATGGTTAGATAGTGTCATCAACTCAAGGAACATGAATTTGAGAAACTTCAGGAGACAGTGGAGGACGGTGTCGAGGTGTAACACTCTGCTATGGTCCATGGGATCGCAAAGAGTTGGACACGTCTTAGAGACTAAACCACAAGGTTCTCACCCCGACTTTGCAAGGATTGCCTTTCAGCCAGATTTCAGAGCCCACCTTGTCCAGAGCCTCCTGCAGCACCCCTTCGGCATCTTCCCACTTGCTCTGTGCCATGTAGCAGGCAGCTTGGCCATTCAGGAGCAGCAGGGTGGGTGACCACTTCTCCGACATCTCCTGGAAGATGTAATAAGCATCCTGCAACTTTTCGCCACCCTGCAGAGAGAAACATTGGGAAATCCTTAGGAGGAGGAACACTGTTTTAAACAGTTGGCATGCATATTCATGATGAGCAGTTAGTGCCTTAGAAATGCCCCACACCATAAATGATAATTAAACAGAAGATTGAGTTGAAACCATGAATATGTCTCTTATGTATATTACCAGAGGGCTATGATAAAGGGACCACATATTTAGTCCTACACATACTGATAGCAGCAAGGATCTTTAGCTGTTCCCTTTGTATGACAACTCTGCGCATTCACACACTGGGAACAGGCTCCAGCTGTTCGTCTGCCTCACTGATGTCTGACTCCGAAGACAGCTGATAACTGTCAGACGGCCCTGGCCCCATCTCTGTCTCTGATGCACAGCACCTGTCCGAGCCTTCCCGACTCCAGGACTAGCCCATGTTCCTCCCCAACCTCCTCACTGTCCAAATCTGCTGCCAGCTCTGCTGGCTGGCTACAACAGAATGCGTCTCCTTGGCTAGCATGGTCCAGCCATGGAAATTCTAGTAGCTGCTATATTCCACTGTTTAAATTCCCTAGGTGGCTGATAATTGGGTCAAATTTCTGCCTGGGTCTCAGCAGGATCTAGTGAGTTGCTTTGGAAAGGTTCACCTGTGCTACATCTTCCAGGTGGGTGGAATGTAGTCTGGGCTCCCAGGTGGGTGGGAGGGACTGCTTTTCAGAAGGCAAGAGGCTGCGGAGCTTGGAAAGTTTGGCTGATAGGAAGGTTAAAATGGCTCCTCCCTTGCTTTCTCTACAGCAGTGGTCCCCAACCTTTTTATCGCCGCGGACCAGTCAGCCTTTGATAATTTTACCGTGGCCCGCTGAGCGCGCGCAGGGGTGGGGGGGCGTTGTTCGCGATGACACATTGATTGTCGTGGGGGAAATAGGGGGTGGGAGTATTAGGTATCTTCACTACCATATATAAAAGGAGATACTATCTTAAATAACAAAGTGGGCCCCCACCTCCAAAATATACTAAAAGAAAAAAGATTCCATGTGCTCAACTAATTTTTTTTAAAATCATCACTATATTATGGACTACAGACATATATATATATATATATATATATATATATATATATATATATATATATATATATATATATATATATATATATATATATATATATATATATATATATATATATATACACACACACACACACACACACACACACACACACACACACACACATACATGCATATATACATACCGTACGTATGTACGTACGTGTATATATAATGTCCAAATAACAGGAAAAGCGCTTCAAGGACCAAAGTATATTCCTTTTTTGCAGCCTTAAGAGAACTCTTGTTTTTTGAGGCTCAGAACCAGGCATTCTTGTGGGCTGCAAAAAGGAAACGCGACCCGGGAGCGCAGCCTCCAAGAGTCCATATCGCCAATAACTACGCGTGGGGGGAAAGGAAATGTGTTTTGTGAGGAAGAGAAAGAGCGCGCTTCACCGATGCCCGTTGGCGAAATTTTGGAAGAGAGGCAAAAGACTTCAGGCACCGAGCCCCCACCCCTGGCTGCGGCAACTGGAGCGGGCGGGAGGCAGGGAAGGGGTGGGCAAGACCGCCGCTTTTCCACCGTGCGCTGCCCCCCATCTCCCCTCAAAAGACCCCCCCCGCCCTCGGCTGCCCGACGTTCTCTCTCTCTCTCTCTCTCTCCCTCTCCCGCCGTTCCTTCTCACAAACCAAGGCCGGGCGGGGAAGCCGCCAGGGCCTCCAAGGGCTCCGCTTCCAGCGCATGGTCCGCCCCCTCCTCGCCTCGCTTCCAGGCGAGCCGACTGAGGCGAGAAAGGAGAAAGAGGCGGAGGCGTTCACTGAGGGGATGGCTGACTCGGGGAGGGGGCGGAGGTGGTGTAGTAGCGGGGGATTCTTCCTCCTCGCCACACTTGCTCCTGTGCTTCCGCGCAGCTCCCCCCCTCCGGCGACGGCGCTGCATGAGTGAAGAGTCGGCCGTTGCATGGCCCCCGGCCGCTGCAGCGATCATGGCCCCCGGCCGCTGCGCGGCCCGGTGCCAGGTACTCCACGGCCCGGCACCGGTCCGCGGACCGGGGATTGGGGACCAGTGCTCTACAGTATAGCTATAGTTGTGCAAATAATTGCTTTAATCTGGCAAGACTCTGTCTACAGGTGAAGAATAATAAAGGCAGCTAGTCTTAGGTAACACATGTCGTTCTTGGGTCCAACACTTCCCTTAATGGCCAACTGCCACGGATGGCACCTACCATCGCAAGGTTCACCCATGCAGTTGCCAGTTGTGTCAGCGTTGAGTCCTCATCTTGCTCCTGCATCTTCTTAAGTTCTTTTCTGAAGAGAAAGAAGAAAGAAGAGGGAGGCACTTGAGTGAAACACCTCCTGCTGGTCTGTCTGCAAGATGTGGGGTGTCACATGACAAACGACTTGTGGGAGACGCCCTGTTTTATGCCGATTCATTGCCTGCAACCTCCTCATTTAAAACGGACAAGAAGAGGGATTGAACGGGGCTGTCTGGAAGTTGAGTCATAGCAACTGGACCTCCTGTCTCTTTGATTTGAAAGGTTTCGCTGCTTATCCAAGGAGCGTCTTCAGTCTGATTAAACAGGGAACTGCAAAGTTAGGCCTCTCCTTACTGACTCCAGGCTGTCTCCTAGAGCAGGGATTCTCAACTAGAGTAGTGGCCAAAATTGTGGAAACCTTTTGGGAAAAGTGTACAGTATTTTTGAGGTTTGATGACTAATAACACCACTTTTTTGGGGAGTAGTATCATAAAATTATATATCAATGGAAAGATAATTTAATCAAGAATACAATGCAATAACTTTTATGAAGGATTTGCTTTTAGAATAGCAGTTATAAAGAAGAAAAGTAAAACACCTAGAAAAAATAAGATAAACAAAAATTATCACCATAGAAAAAATGAGATATACAAAAATTATCACCATGTCAGTTAATACCTAGTTGGGTAACCGTTAGCATGATTTATGGCCTTACAACATCTTCCCATGGAGTGAACCAAGTCTTTTAGTTATAATGTTATCACTAATAACTGTTATAATGTGAAACCAAGATTGAATGATTGCTTCTATCAACTGGATTTTATTGCTGGTTATATTTGGCTATAAACTTTCATAGAATAAAGATAACTGAACAAACATTGTTGCATTACATTCTTGATTAAATTATGTTTCCATCAATATATAATTTTATGGTACTACTCCAAAAATAGTGGTTATTAGCCATCAAACTTCAAAAATACTTTTCCCAAAAAGGTTTTCACCACCGTAGCATTCCATGACACATAGGTATGCCGTGGGCTTGTTTCTAGCATACCACAAGATTTTTCTCTTATGTTAGTTTTTTCAAATAATTGTTGTATTATGTATAGTCTGAATAACCCATATAGTCAATGTAGTATTGATACTAAAAAAATGTATAATTTCCTCTGAAACCATGTCTTAAAAATATGTATACTGTCTATAATTTTCTGACTGCTACATTCTATAATTCAATTATTGCTATAATTGAATGACTGCTACATTCAATATTTTGCTGTTGATTCAAAAAGGTTGAGAACCTTACCTAAAGATTTAGGAAATAACCCATCCCTTCTAATAAAATATTTCAATTCATTTCAATAAATTTTTAAAAAAATAGGCAGGAGGAGTGATGCTGACAGGCTGGGAAACTTACCGGGCCAAATCCAGACGATCCAGTTTTAGTAGGATCTGGATGGTCATGGCCATGCTGGAAAGAAAGAGAGCATTTTAGGGCCTTAAGAGGCAGCAGCTCACAGGGGAATTACATGCACTCTGAGTCTGTTTGCTTGTTCAATTTCTATGGCTGCCCATCTTAATCAATGACTCTGGTATACAATTAAGGGATGCAGTGGAGGGTTCCGGATCCCGTTGCAACTGGTACAGTTGAAATGGGGCTTAGCGTCCTCCACATGAACCCGCGCGGCACGCGCACATGCGTCATACCTTCGAGCGACATCTCCGCAACGCTCCAGCTGCTTGGTGGAGCGTCGCACAGGCACTATACGTGCTGTGCGTGGAAGCGCCTAAGGCTTTAGAGGACAGGTAAGGAGCTCGGGCAGGTGGTCCCTCCAGAGCACCGTACTGGAACGGTACCCGGAGACAATCCTTCTACATTGGGGTTTGTACTCAAGGAGCAGGTGGGAACCATGGCTAGCCAGCAGCCTTTGCACAAATACGTCAGTGTAGTGTAGTGTAGTATAGTATAGTAGAATAGAATGTTCCCCTCGCACATACATGCTAGTTGTCCCCAACTTTAGGGGGCGGTGTTCATCTCTGTTTCAAAGTTGAAGAGCTGTCCGAAGATGTCTCTGTGGTCATGTGGCCAACATGACTAAACGCTGAAGGCGCACAGAACGCTGTTACCTTCCTACCAAAGTGGTCCCTGTTTTTCTAATTGCATTTTTACATGCTTTCAAATTGCTAAGTTGGCAGAAACTGGGACAAGTTTCTCACTCCATTACGCAATGCTAGGGATTCGAACCGCTGAATTGCCGACCTTAGGGTTAGGGTTAGGTCTTAGCCACTGAGCCACCACATCTATAATACTATATAATGATATAATATAATATGATATGATATAATATAATATAATATACAATCTATGTAATCTATTTATTATGCTACCCATCTCCCCTATGACTATGGGTGGCATAAAAATCTAATAATCCTGTGCACCGAGCTCCTTCTATGAATGGGAGATCAATTAATGGATTCTCACACGTCAGTAGTTTATTAGCTCTGACCTTTGACTTGTCGTACTACAAGCAGTCCTTGACGTACGACCACAATCAGGACTTAAACTTCTGTTGCCAACTGATGCGATCATTAGCTGAATCACCACATAGTTCAACGAATCATACTATTGTTAAGGGAATCACACTGTGGCAAAGAGAATCTGGCTTCCCCCATTGATTTTGTCAGAAGACAGCTGGGAAGGTCACAAATGGATATCAGCAGACAAAATTGCTCTAAAAGGGTGACTGATGCCATCTGCCCTAATTTAATTGTGTGACCATGAGGAATTCCGATGGTTATAAACACAAGTCGTAAACCTCTCTTTTTTTTAAGCACCATCATAACTATCACTAAATGAATGGTCGTAAATTGGGGACTACTTGGTGATTCACAAACTAAATTAAGAGGGGAAAAAAGAATCTTCTCCCAAGAGAAGTGTATCATTATTTGAGTATATAAGGTTTCCGGTTCGGAGTAGAAAGTGTTTCTTATCAATCGGATATCGCCGTTATGGCGAAACTATGACACGTGTGCTCAAAGGGACAGGCAAAGCCGCCCAGAGTCTCTAGGGAGTGGGCGGCATACAAATGTTAATAAACCTTGTCGCCTGGCACGCACAATGCCTGTTCCTCTTCCAGGTTTCTGGCGTTCATGTGTGTGTCATAATCAGCTGGCCTTTGTGTGTGCGGCAGTGCCAGAAACTGGAGGAGCTGCTCTTCCATTTTCCGGTGTGAGAATGTGTGCTGGCCAGCTGTTCAGCATGTGCGCAGCAGTAACCGGAAGACTTGCTGGCTGGTGCGCATGCGCACGCAGGAAACCAGAAGTTCATTTTCCAGCACACACATGCCCCCAGGGCAGCTCCTTTTCCTGGCCGTGGCCCAGACAAGCGCATGCAAAGTGCTCCCTTTTTGGCATTTGGTGCCCCACATGCAAATTCCCTTTTAGGCACTCGGTGCCGAAAATGGTTGCCATCACTGGGATATAGAATGAGAACAATCGGGTGTATAGATTGTGATCCTATCGATGGGATGAGTTATAAATTCTTCTTTATGGAGTTAACAATTGTTCTAAAGAAACTGGTGGGAAGCAACGATGGGATCAAGGCTGGCACATGGCGGAAATGAGAAAATGAGGTGGGGGGGAGGCCCAAAGCCGCTTACCATTCCAAGCTTTCGCCCTGGTGAAGGGTCCGCAGCGCCGCATCAGGATTCTGGTCGTGGAAGTAGACCGAAGCTGCCATCAGCAGGAAAGTGGTGTTAGTGACTTCCATGCTCTTGCTCATCTTCTTATCTAATTCTGCCACAATTGCATCCCTGTAAAAAGAGAGGGGGGGGGGGTTGTCAAATAAATGTCAATGTCCAAACCCCCCACAATCCAAAATGGGAGCAGCCACCAAATTCGCCATGAGCAGCTTTTCAGAGGCCCAAACCTCCTCCTGCAAAATTTGGCAGAAGGAATGTTAAAAACATGGAACATTCTTTTGTTTTAACAATTTTTTTTATTTTAAACAACCAAACATAAAACATAAAAACCATCCTCCAGTTACATACAGTGTGTCAATTGGTTACAAAACCTCTGTGCCTCCTCACACAGTCATCACTTACCGTTTATATAAAATCTCATATTATTAATCCAGTATATATGCATACAATTATTATCATTATTAAACATTTATTTATTATTATTACTTCCTTTTATGTGAGATATTCTAAGTTTAGAATAAATTTACATTATGGCATTTCATCACATCATCCCAAAACTATCCAGTAATATTACATCTTTAAATTGTATTCTGTATAAAATTGTTTATCTTTGGTTATAAAACTTTTGTGCATCCTTTCCATAGTCCTCACAATTTATATAAAATTTCATATTATCAATCTAGTATATATACAGTATATATATATACATTATCATTTTAATCATTTATTTGACTATTATTACTTCATTTTATGCATAATATTCTAACTAAATTTAAATTACTTTTTATTATAGCGTTGCATTACATCATCCTGTATCCATCCAATAGTAGTGCAATCTTATATCTTTTGCTATTTGTAGTATTTGTGTTCTAATTGCTTTCTTGGTAGATCTTGTATGGGCAACTTGTTTTTCACTGCATATCTTATAAAGACTCTAAACCCCTCGTCTTTTCCTTCCATCAACTTCCCTTTGGTTATCAATTTCTATAATTACTTCTGCCAAATTTTCTCCCTTTTCTTCTTCTATATTCTGGAATCTGAGGTAAAATTCTGATCTATCGCTCTCCCATTCCAATATTCTTATCTTTTTCAACCATGCTCAATCTACTGTCAATATTTTCAATTTTCTTATGTCTTTGTTCATCTTTTTCTTCTATTTTTTGAAATCTGTCCTCGTATTTCATCATCGTTTGGTGAATATTCTCAATTTTTTCATCTATTCTTCCTGTTCTTTGTTCAATATTCTCCATTCTCTTTTCAATGATCTCTGTTCTTACTTGTATTTTTTGAATTTCTCACATAATCATCTGCAATGTCACTTCCTTTTCTTTTTTGTGCTGCAACATCATTTATATTGGCCTTTTCTCCAAATAGTAAACAACTGCCACTATATAGAATCCAAGGCTTTTTTTATTAAGTTCCAAGCAAGTTCACTGCAATCTTTTCTCTTTCAAGTCAAGCTTTCTTTTCACTCCAGTCCAGCTACTGATAGTACCCTGGAGGAGCACCTGTATAAACAATCCATGCTCAACCTGCTATCATTTTCAATAAACAAGCTCAGAGGCCCTTGAAATGTAAATCAAGTGTTCAAAGGAAGAAAAGAAAAACAATGTTTCCAAGCCTCAAAGTGGCAGTGTTACTTCTTTTCCTCTACTTTTGCTTCCCTGTTTATATTCCAAACTTAAAAGAAAAAAAAGAAAAAATTCTTAAAAAGAAAATGCAATAGAGCGTTGAAAAAAGAAAAAGAAAGAAAATCTTAATCAGTAAGTATGGAAAAAATGGGAGAAATAGAAGAAAAAACCAGTCCAGTTTAAAAAATAAGAAGTGTTTGTAAAGATTCCATCAATAAAAAGATTTAAAAAAATAACACACTAAGTTTGACTCAGGCTCAATCTCGCCACGTAATCTCTTCTGTCTTCAATTTTAACTTTACTTTTGATCTTTTGGGGTATTCTCTTCTCTAATAGTAAAATTTATCTCACCAATTCGACTCTCTCTCTCCTGTATTTCCTTCCGTTCCGGAGTGATCCCAACCTCAGCAGCTTTGATGGCTGCTTCTCTCTACAGGACAGTTTAGGTCCAAAAGGATCGTCCTGCAGCAGAGATATCGCCGGCGATCTTGGAGCTTCAAAATCGCATGTCGTATCGTCACGTCAGCCCCGCCTCCCCTCAACATGGAACATTCTTGACATGTTATTCTAAGCTTGCTCAGAAAAGTAGATAGTCCTCGACTTACAATGGAGCCAGAATTTATGTTACTAAGTGAGACATCTATTGAGTTTGCCTTGTTTTATGACTTTTCTTGCGACATTTGTTAAGTGAATCACTGCAGTTGTTAAATTCGTAACCGGGTTGTTAAGTGAATCTGGCTTCCCCATTGACCTTGCTTGGCAGGCGGTCACAAAAGGGGATCACAGGACCCTGGGACATTGCAAGGATCGTAAATACGATCCAAGTGCCAAGCATCCGGATTTTGATCAAGTGAGCATGATGCTGCAGTGGTTGTAAGTATGAAAAACTGCCATAAATCACTTTTTTCAGTGCTGTTGTAACTTTGAATGGTCACTAAAAGAACTGTTGCAAGTCGAGGACTACTTGCATTTACCACACTGCTTAAAATTTTCTTCAGCTGTGTTCCCAGAAAAGCTTATTTCTACTACCTTTCTACCACTTTACTACAAGTTCGTTTTTGTAGAATAGGTAGACCTAGTCTTCAAAAAAGAAACTTGTGACTTAATTTTGATAACAAGACAGGATAAATTATAAAATGAAGAAAAATACGTTAATTTAGAGAGAGAGAAATCGAAGTATATTTATATTTGTAAGTGCTGTGAAGAATGTCAGAAGCCGCTTCTTTATACTCTTTTCTTTCTATTCTATTTTTCTTTAACTTTTTTCTTCTCTTGCCTTTCTTGCTTTTCCTTTAATTTCTTTCTTTTTTCTCATTTACCGTCTTATTGGTTTGGTTTAGGTTTTGCAGTCTTGTTTTAATGTTTTAACAAAGATTATACTTCACAAAAGAATCAGCCCAGGCTTAACCAGCCAAAATACGTTTTGATCTAAAATTTCCTGCAGCTTTGTGAAGAGGACACCGGAATTATCCTTGCAGGATAATGTGATACTCTAGAATATGATGGTCAGAAATAATTGTACAGCACTAGGACTGTTTAAAAGGGACGCGGTGGCTCAGTGGCTAAGATGCTAAGCTTGTCAATCAGAAAGGTCAGCAATTCGGCAGTTCGAATCCCTAGCACCACATAACAGAGTGAGCTCCCGTTTACTTGTCCCAGCTTCTATTATCTAGCAGTTTGAAAGCATGCAAAAATGCAAGTAGAAAAATAGGGACCACTTTGGTGGGAAGGTAACAACGTTCCGTGTGCCTTCGCCGTTTAGTCATGTCAGCCACATGACCACGGAGACGTCTTTGGACAGCGCTGGCTCTTCTGTTTTAAAACGGAGATGAACACTGCCCCCTAGAGTCGGGAACTACTAGCACATATATGCGAGGGGAACCTTTACCTTTAGCACTGTTTAAAATAGTATATATGTTAGATTGTTTTTTACCTTTGTTTTATGGTAAGTGGAATACCAGAATAATTGCACTGTATTCATTATTTTCATATTTAAACAATAAAAATGTATAATTTTTTTTAAAAAAAGAATGATCCTCTCAGATTATATAACACACAAATCACAGACTTACCTCTGGCTCTCTTTGGAGAGGTATTCAGCAAACATCCGGACAGCCTGGAGCTCTGGACAAGCCTTGGGCTTGATTTCATCCAGCACCACACCATATTTGCGCTGTGCAAAGGAGGAGGAAAAAGAGATTCCCATTTCTACCTTGAGCAAAACTGAATGTTGCAGGCAAGACAAGGAGTATCAATAAAGGATAACATTTGTAGCTCAGAATTGAAATGAGGGATACTTGGTGCTCTCTGAGCTTGGTTGTTTTTTTTACAAACGTTTCATTATCCAAACTACATTATCACTGTAGTCCCTCAAGTCTTTAAGTTTGAAGTTGCCTTTGCAATGAGTAAACACCCAAAATGAAAATTTATGATTCAGTTGCACATGTTCTTGCTTACAAACAAACAATGGACACTAAGAGGCATGATGGCACAGTGGTTAGAGTGCAGTACTGCAGGCTATTTCTGCTGACTGCCAGCAATTTGTCAGTTCAAATCTCACCAGGCTCAAGGTTGACTCAGCTTTCCAAGGTTGGTAAAATGAGGATCCACATTGTTGGAGGCAAGAGGCTGACTCTGAAAACTGCTTAGAGAGGGCTGTAAAAGCACCGTGAAGCGGTATATAAGTCTAAGTGCTGTTGCTATTGCTAAACCTTTGGTTTCTCAGTATGTCATGTGAACCAAGATCACAAACTATCAATTTTAAACAAAGAAGCTTAGAAGAGAACCAAACACACTGTGGCTTGTTCCTCTGACTATTCAAGGAGGAACAATGCAGCGCATATAAGAGAAATGTGATTTGGATTCAAAGCAGAACAGGGCCTCAGAAGGGTGTTGCCAATTCTTCTTGCATCTTTCAGAAGTTAGGGTTAGGTTTTGTGGTCCCAGGAACAAACGACATGTTTTGAGTTTAATATGAATTTAATATTAAGGCATAACCATGTTGTCACACTCATTTTGTACCCCCTTCATGCATATGTCCCTGAAACTACCCAACTACCACATGAGCCTAGAAAAAAGCCGCCTTTTTTAAAAAGAAGGAATCAACAATTGTAACAACTACAGCCATGTAAACCCAACTCCAACCCTAGAATATCTTCTGGTCCATAATCAAATACTGGTCAAAAGGGCCCAGCAGAGATTATACTATCTGAGATTTCTCAGGAAACAACAACTGAATGAAAAACTGCTGGTGACCTTCTACCGTTGCACCAGAGAGAGTATTTTAATTTACTGCGCCTGTGTATGGTTTGCCAATTGCACAGTGGCAGATAGGACAGTGCTCCAGAGGGTTAACATCATTGGTTGGCATCTCCCCTCTTTGGAAGAGCTTTATAGCTCTCACTGCCTTAAGAAAGTTCAAAACATTCTTAAAGATCCATCTCATCTTGGGCATCCTTTTTTTTGAACTTTTACCATCTGGCAGACGGTATAGGATAATAAAAACAAGGACAAACAGGGTGAAAAACAGCTTCTATCCCAGGGCAGTAACTATATTAAATTCTACGGTATAGTACAATATTAATGCAATATCGGGTTTTCAATCTCAATTATATAGCATGTGAAGGATGTGTGTTTGTGGTTTTATTTTTATAGTTATAATATACACTGAAGATGGCATTTAATTTCATTGTACAATGTACAATGACAATAAAGTCAACTAAACTAAACTACTGTAACTATAAAACCCTCGGTCTAGGACTATCTGCCAGGTATGGTAAAAAAAAAGTCAAGATGGTAGCCATGATGGTACAATAGAATCTTTGCCTCAACATCCTGACTTCATTAACATACGCTGTGGACATCTAACCTAGTTTAAATGGCTCTGTAAAAACAGACTGAGCAAGTTTCATGGGGTCAATGGAAACTGCAGCCAGAGAATAACAGATTCCCCAGTTTGGAGGAAGCACCTAGAATCTAGATCAATAGCTAGTAATCAAAGGAGGCTGCTATCATCAAAATATAGGATTTAAGGTTCTGTTGCTATTAATCACAATTATCTTGAGGTAGTTAAATTCTGTTTGAAACTGAATGGAAAAAAACAACACACAAAACACAAAACTGCCCATTTCAGTTCAAGGCACATGTATAGAAGACTACAGTAGGTAAACCTGGCAGCTGCCATTTTTGCAGTTTCTCAAATCATTTGATAAGTTTGGCCTACCTGTGCAATGTACGCACGATACAGGAAGATGTCCCTCTCTGTTTCTTTTTCGGGATTGGATGGCTAAAAACAGAAAAGAAAATTATTTCCATAACGATACACACATATGCACAATAAAGCATGACCTCACCCCCATTCCTTCAAAGTCTCAGAACACGTCAGGATCAACATCATTATTGCTTTATCAACTTAAATAGAAAAAGTATCCTTTCTGGATGCAGTGCTTTCCAAATACCTTCTTTCAATTTCATAGCAGTCATAGCCACCATGGAGAACAACAATGGATGCTGGGATTTGTAGTTATAACATTCAAAAAGCCATTGTTTGCCCTCACTCTGGAGTAAATTAAGATATCATAGGACAGTACACATTTTTTGTTCCTGTATTATAAGCCTGTGGCGAGAACTATGTTCCTTAGCCATTTGATAAGCTCTTTAAATATTAATAAACATGAAAGCAGAAAAAGGCAGCCTCAGACCAGCTCAAAGGTTAAGGCACAGGAAACAAGGGGGATAAAAATGAATACACTTTATATGGTTTAAATCAGATTTTTGAACTACTCAAAACTGCTTTGTAAAAAAAAATGCAGTTCCATACAGATTTATGAATGAAACAATTACTTTGTTTGCTTTTCTGACACAGACATAAAGAGGCAAGTTAACAAGCAGGGTAACTGACATGTCTTTAAAGATGTGGAAACATACGGTAGGTCAGTGATTTTTAATATAATTTAAAAGTTGTGGATGGATGTCCTCTTACCAAACAACAGTAAAAGTATTCTCTGATTGATTAACTTAAACAACAGTGACTCACTTAACAACTCTGGCAAGAAAGATTGTAAAATGAGGCAAAATTCACTTAAGCACTGTCTCGCTTAGCAACAGAAATTTTGGTTGTAAGTCAAAGACTAACTTATAAAAATGAAATTAAAAAAGCAGTTCATCTGTTGATACTTCCTCTGCTGTTGAAATGTTGGCCCCAGTTGTTGTAAATTGAGGATTACCTGCCTATTTCCCAAGTCCTCCATATTTACTCCATCAACTCCTTGTTCTGAAGCTCATTTCTTGGCCGCTATCTATTATTGCTATTTGCTGGGTCTTGTTTCTATTTAGTCTTCATTTTATTGCCACCCCACCCTCGCGCTGAACCTGGAGGCCTTTCACTGAACTACAAGTGACATCAACTGGTTGAAGATGATTTTCTGCCTCTTCTCTGTTGCTAGGATTTTTGCAACCCGGATCAGGTGGTACTAAGCCATAAAATAACCTAATTAACGACTACAAGGAAGCAATAGCATTTGTAATAATAATGATAATGATAATAATGATAATAATAATGATGATAATAACAATTATAATAATAGGGTTATGTTATTTGGGTGCCCCATCACTGGAGGTTTTTAAGAAGAGATCCGACAGCCACTTGTCTGAAATGGTAGTCTCCTGCTTGAGCAGGGGGTTGGACTAGATGACCTCTGAGGTCCCTTCCAGGTCTGGGATTTTGTTAATGGACTAGGGGAGACATGACAGCAGTGTTCCAATATCTCAGGGGTTGCCACAAAGAAGAGGGAGTCAAACTATTCTCCAAGGCACCTGAGGGTAGAACAAGAAGCAATGGGTGTAAACTAATCAAGGGGAGAAGCAACTTAGAGCTGAGGAGAAATTTCCTGACAGTTAGAACAATTAATCAGTGGAACAGAAGTTGCCTCCAGAAGTTGTGAATGCCCCAACACTGGAAATCTATAAGAAGATGCTGGATAGCCGTTTGTCTGAAACGGTACAGGGTTTCCTGCCTAGGCAGGGGGTTGGACTAGAAGACCTCAAAGGTCCCTTCCAACTCTGCTATTGTATTGTATTGAACTCGGAAAAAGCAGCCGGAGGACATCCAAGTGGGCGAGGGTGGATGAGAAAACGCTCGTTGCAGGCAGCGGTTCAACCGGTGGCGCCTTTTTCCTTGGTTCATTTTCCCCCCAGAATTGAACCCGGCTCAGCCCCCCGGGCCTCACCTTGACTCGCTGCGCCTCGTTGATGGCCGCCTGAAAGGCCCCGATGTAGAAGTTGTTCCTCACGTCGAAAAGCTCGTCGGCCTCGCCGGAACCCGCGGGAGTCGCCATCGCGCCCGCGTCCCTTTCCAGCCGGCCGCAAACACGACACGTAGTCCCCTTCCTCGCTCTTCCCACGCAAGGCACTGTGGGAAACGCCGATTGGCTGGCTCTCTTTGGCCCCGCCTAGCACGAGGAAGAGAGTGCTCTAGGCGGACCAATCGGAAAGAGAAGAAAGGATGATTGGCGGAAAGCTTCCTGGGAATTGGAGTCGGGCAAGAAGGACTAACCCTCACCCGGCGCATAGAGATATAAATTAGAGTTACGGCATTAGCAAAAAGAAAACTTAATGAATCTAGTGGGTTTTGTTCCTCTGACAGCCTTTTAAAAATAAAAATAATAATTATCAGTCTTCTGCGTGGAGGAAGTTCATAAGGAAGGCATTTTCGTTTTTTTACTGTCGGCTCCTGAATGGACATTTTCTCATATTCAAGAATATCCAAGAGATACTTCAAAAATACTAAAGTTAACAATCTTCCTCGCTTAGCGTAGCCTCGTGACTTTTTATAAGTTCTGCACTGGGTTCATAAATCTCCAACAGGCTTCTATGGGAACTTCGCGGGTAGCTCTACTGATGGGACATCTACATTTTATGTAGATCTACCTTCCCTCAAATCTACGAGCAGTCTCTTACACGGTGCCGAGAATGCCTGGGAGTTGTAGTCCCAACCATCATGGCTTCTGAGAGATGAGCCGGCGCTGGCCAATGACGTCACATCTTCCCTTTGGAAGAAACGCGGTGACGTCATCAGACGCGTCTCCGTCGCGGGGCATCTTGGGATATTTCTCTCTTCTTTCTAGCCCGACGGCGTGTTTGCTGCCCCGTTTCTCGCCTGGGCGATGGCCGGTTTCCGCGCTTTGGGTTTGGACCCCTGGCTGGCGTCTCAGGCGGAGCAGCTGGGCTTGTCGAGGCCCACCCCGGTGCAAGAAGCCTGCATCCCTCCCGCCCTGCAAGGTAAGAGCCAGAGAAAGAGTTAGAACTTGAAAAAAAACAAGAAAGAACAAACTGAATATTATATGATATGGGATACTTATATCAGTGTTTCTCAACCTTGGCAACTTGAAGATGTCCGGACTTCAACTCCCAGAATTCCCCAGCCAGCGAATGCTGGCTGGGGGATTCTGGGAGTTGAAGTCCGGACATCTTCAAGTTGCCAAGGTTGAGAAACACTGACTTATATGACACCCGACTAGGTGGCTCAGTGGCTAAAACACTGAGCTTGTCCATCAGCAAAGGTCTGAAGTTCGGCGGTTCGAATCCCTACTAACGGTCTCCTGCGTGAGCAGGGCGTTAGACTAGATGACCTCCAAGATCCCTTCCAACTCTTGTTACTGTTCAATTATTTTATCCATGGTTAGAGAATAAAAATGGAAGTTGGAAATGAAAGAAGGAAACTTGAGGAAGGAGACTAAAGAAGAATAGAAAATATGTTAAGCTAGAGATGTAAACATGATAATTGTTAGTATGCTGATGATGAAGATTATTATGCTTATTATTATATTCTTATTAAAAGATACGTCAAGAGCAGTGGTTCTCAACCTTCCTAATGCCGCCGACCCTTTAATACAAGTTCCTCATGTTGTGGTGACCCCCATTCATAATTTTTTTTCCCTTGCTACTCTATAACTCTACTTTTGTTACTGTTATGAATCGTAATGTAGATATTGATATTGGAAGACTGCTATCATATCATCCTTAAGTCCTTCTTTTCATTTAACCAGACATACCCAGTTTCTGCAACTGTTCTTCATATGTTTGAGCTTCCAGTCCCCTAAAGTTCTTGGTTGCTCTTCTTGGCACTTTTTCTAGACTAGAGTCTCCACATCTTTTTTATAGAGGCAGCCAACATCTTGTCTGCTCCTAAATTTTGGGTCTGAAAAGAATCACATCCTGGAGGATGGACAATCTCGGCTGCTATACAATCATACACACACATACACAGAGACACACAGTGGCTTTATTCCCACAGCCTCCTTAACTAAGTTGCCTGTAGCTGCATTCATAAGCTTGCTTACCCTGCCTGGATGGATCTTCAACCTGGTTTGGGGTTGTTTGCAGGAGTGCTATTAACCTTGGTGGTGGTGGTAAGCTTAACCTTAATTTATTGGGCAAATGTCGTGCATTGTTTATTTTTTATTTTTTTTAAAGGTTTTTTATTTTCTTTTTCAAGTTCATTCACAAATATACACTTATAATTACCATTAATTATATCATTATCATTAATCATTAATTGTTATTTTCTTACAAATATATAGAATAGAGTTTGGGTCACTTTCTTGCCACCCCATTTTATTTTGCAACAACCTTGCTCCTTCTATCTTCTCTACCTCCCTTCTCTGCCTTCTTCTTTCCTCCTCTCCTTCCTTCTTCTTCTCCTCTTTCTTCCCCTCCTCCTCTTCTCCTCCTTCTTACCCTCTCTCCTACTCTTACTTCCCCTCCTTTGCTTCCTCTGCTTTACCCTTTCTTCCTTTCCTTCCTCTTTCCTCCCTTCTTCTTCCCCTTTCCTCCCCTCCTCCTCTCTTCTCCTCTTACCCTCTCTCCTACTCTTAATTCCCCTCCCTTACTTCCTCTGCTTTACCCTTTCATCCTTTCCCTCCTCATCTTTCCTCCTTTCTGTTGTTGCCCTTGCTTATTTACTTTCTCTGATGGGTTCTCGGGGTGGCATTTCAGGAAACCCAGCTTTATATTTTCATACATATCATTTTCTCTGTTACATTTTATTTCTAATAATAATTCCACTTGTATCGTTTTTTAAATTGTTATCTTGCATTGCAATTTTTTTTTGCTCTTTACCTTTGTGCATGGTTTATGGCAGTGTTTTTCAACCACTGTGCCGCGGCACACTAGTGTGCCGTGACATAGTGTAAGGTGTGCCGTGGGAAAATTACTTTATATATAGTCAATATAGGCACAGAGTTAAATTTTTTTAACATTTTCTAATGGTGGTGTGCCTCGTGATTTTTTTCATGAAAAAAGTGTTCCTTTGCACAAAAAAGGTTGAAAAACACTGGTTTACGGTACTTTTGGCAAGCAGGTTTTCATTGTGTGAAGGGCCAATTCGGGCTCCGGAGCTTGGCTCTTGATGACAGGTCTGGTTGTGGATTTAGATATAGTTAAAAGTACCTGGCAGCGTCGTGGAAAACATAGCCGTGCGCATGACCCACATAATTACAGCCCAGAGAAGCACCTAAGCCCCTCCCTCCCTCACAGGAACACTTTCCCTCCAGTACGAAGTCTCCGAGGCTAATTGTACAGGGTGTACGCATGCGCCTATGTTTTTTACGACATGGAACCGCAGCAATACTTTGCCTGGCCATTCCGGAACCCATCCGCGGGGATTTCAAGGGACACAAGGTGGAATCTAAACTTTAGAGTTGCGCTGGTCTCAGCGACCCCTGTGAAACAGTTGTTCGACCCCAAAAGGGGTCGCAACCCACAGGTTAAGAACCGCTGGTCAAGAGGGAAAAGTGAACAGGTTTGCTATGCTGTTTAATAAACTAAAATTGTAAGATTGGAGAATTAATATAGTGAATTTAGGATTTTAGGATTTTATTGAGGATTTATATGCCGCCCTTTTCCCTGAGGGGACTCAGGGCGGCTTACAACAATGAGGGGAGGGGAGTGCAAGACAAGACTTAAAAAGAAAAAATCGTGAATAAAAAGAAAATTATCCATAAAAACACAACATTCACTCAACATTCGGGCGGGGTGAGAGTAATCCTATCCCCAGGCCTGACGGGATAGCCAGATCTTGAGGGCTGTGCGGAAGGCCTGGACTGTGGTGAGGGTACGGATCTCCACGGGGAGTGTCGGAGCTGCAACTGAGAAGGCTCTCCTCCGCGTAGTCGCCAGTCGGCACTGACTGGCGGATGGAATTCGGAGGAGGCCTACTCTGTGCGATCTGATGGGACGCAGGGAGGTAATTGGCAGGAGGCGGTCTCTCAGATAGTCAGATCCACTACCATGGAGCGCTTTATAGGTGGTAAGTAAGACCTTGAAGTGCACCCGACGATCAACAGGTAGCCAGCGCAGCTCACGGAGGATTGGTGTTATATGGGCGAACCACGGTGCGCCCATGATCACTCACGCGGCCGCGTTCTGAACTAGCTGAAGTCGCCGGATGCTCTTCAAGGGCAGCCCCATGTAGAGCACATTGCAGTATTCCAGCCTAGAGATCACAAGGGCTCGAGTGACTGTTGTGAGAGCCTCCCGGTTCAGGTAGGGCCGCAACTGGCGCACCAGGCGAACCTGGGCAAATGCCCCCCTGGTCACAGCCGACAAGTGGTGGTCAAAACTCAGCTGTGGATCCAGGAGGACTCCCAAGTTACGGACCCTGTCTGAGGGGTATAAATTTTGCCCCCCCAGCCTGATTGATGGAACGTTAGCCGAATTTTTGGGAGGAAAACACAACAGCCACTCGGTCTTTTCCGGGTTGAGCACCAGTTTGTTAGCTCTCATCCAGTCTTTAACAGCCTCAAGGCCCCGGTTCATCACGTCCACCGCTTCATTGAGTTGGCACGGGGCGGACAGATACAACTGCGTATCGTCCGCATATTGGTGGTACTTAATCCCGTGCCTCCGAATGATCTCGCCCAGCGGTTTCATGTATATGTTAAATAGCAGGGGGGACAGAACCGAGCCCTGCGGCACCCCATAGGTTAGGGGCCTCGGGGACGATCTCTCCCTCCCCACCAACACCGACTGCGACCTGTCCGAGAGGTAGGAGGAGAATCACTGTAAAACAGTGCCGCCCACCCCCACCTCCTGCAGTCGTCGCAGAAGGATACCATGGTCGATGGTATCGAAAGCCGCTGAGAGGTCGAGGAGAACCAGGATGGACGCATAGCCTCCATCTCTGGCTCTCCAGAGATCATCGGTCAATGCGACCAAAGCGGTTTCAGTGCTGTAACCGGGCCTGAAGCCAGACTGGAAGGGGTCAAGATAGTTAGCTTCCTCCAAGGTACGCTGAAGCTGTAAGGCCACCACCTTCTCAACAACCTTCCCCACAAAGGGGAGGTTGGAGACTGGACGATAGTTGTTAAGAACTGCTGGGTCCAAGGACGGTTTCTTCAGGAGGGGCCTCACCACCACCGCCTTGAGCGCGGTGGGGAGGTGTCCCTCCCGAAGAGAGGCGGTAACAACCGCCTGGATCCAGCCTCGTGTCACACCTCTGCTGTTGGCAGTCAGCCAAGAGGGACACGGGTCCAGTATACAGGTGGAGGAACTCACAGCTCGCATAGCCTTGTCCACATCCCCAGAGGCAACATCCTGAAACTCAACCCAGAGATGGTCTACCAAGTTATTCCCCTGTGGGGAATGATGTTGTAAACTCTGATGGTTATGGCACAGAGACATTTGTACCCAGATGACACACTGTTTAAAAAAAGATGGAATGTTCATATTTAATAAATAAATAAAAACTTTTTATATTTTAAAAAAACTTAAAATAACTTGATTGCCATTTTGAATGTACACTAATTGGCATATATTAAAATGAAATTTTATTGCCGACAGCTCTCAAAGGGTCTCCACCTCCATATACACTACATAACCATAATTAAATAAATAATAAAGAAATGAAATGAAATAAATAAATAGAAAATTACGCATATACCCACATATGTTATATGAAACAGAGAAGGAACACTAGTTCGGATGTGTGCATGTACATGGCAAGGAAAACGAATGTTGCATGTTGATTAGACAGATGGCATAAGGAACAAAACTGTTACAGAATCTAGTACTCCTACTATAGATACTTTAAAACCTCCTCTCAGAGGGGAGCAACAACTGTGAAGCAGGTGTGTGGAGTCTCTAACAATGCTTTGAGCTCTAAGAACAGAACGCTTATAAGCAGTATCCTGAATAGTGGGAAGCGAGCTTCCTATAATCTTCTCGGCTGTCCTCACCACTCTCTGTATGGACTTTCTATCTGAGGCACTGCCGCCACCAAACCAAACAGTGATGCTGTTTGTTAAAAGGCTCTCAATCGTGCCTCAGTAAAAAGTGGCCAGGACATAAGGAGAAAGATGTGCTCTCCTCGTCCGACGCAGGAAATGCAAGCGCTGGTTTGCACGCTTCACTAAGGATGCTGTGTGAAGAGACCAGTTCAGATTGTTAGTTATCTGCACTTCCCAGAAACTTAATACCATTGACTGCCTGCATGCTTGATACTCAGTGGAGTATGACTAAGCTGGCTCTTTCTAAAACCTACAATGATTTACAATGATCTCCTTTGCTTTATTAATATTTAGAACCCGGTGACTTTTATTCCACCAGAGCCTTCACCTCTTCCTATAAACACCTTCATTGTTGTCTTCACAATGTGATTCGTAGCAAATTTGGCACAGGAGTCGTGCCCCATCTGAAGGAATGGGAAGGCTCAACGGACCTGTAACGGTTTTTGATCCCCTCCATAGTAACTCTGCCCCCAGTATGCCAAGCATGAACAATTACAGGTAGTCCTCGACTTACAACACTCCGTTTAGTGACCGAAGTTACAGTGGCCCTGGAAAAAAGTGACCCGTGGTCATTTTTCACCCTTATAACTGTTGCAGCATCATGGACAGGTGTTCAAAATCCATCCACTTGGCAGATGCCTCTGACCACACACAAAGTGCACCTGTCAGCGTTCCAAGTATCATGTAGAATTAAATCAGAGTCCAAGGCAAAACGATCCTTAAAGTTCCAATTTAATAAATCAGACATCTTAGCATATCTGTTTAATCCCTATTCTGGAAATTACATCAGAATCCCACCCAGTTAAAAGTTCATGATCTTGTCCCCACACCCACAAATCCATCACATGGTCCAGTCGTCTTCTTCCACGCTGGCATCTCCACCCAGCTGCTTCCGGTCAGGTGTAAAAGTGCGGAGACAAAAGATGACCTTGGTCTTCTAGAAAAGAATGACAACACCACATTCCACAATCCTACTCCTTTCTATTCCCCCCTCCCATCAACTATACTAATGAAACAGCATAATGAAATAAGAGAAAGTGTGGCAGGCCAAAATTCCAAAAGGAATATAATTGCAGGCCTGACAGCACCACACCTTTTGCCTTTGAATTGAGCTGACTCTCTACATCTTGCTCCCGAAGGTCGCGACTGCATGGGCTGCGCCAAAACAGGAAGTGGCAAGACAGCTGCCTTTGTGCTCCCCATCTTGCAGAAACTTTCCGAAGATCCTTTTGGCATCTTCTCCCTGGTCTTGACGCCAACAAGGTAGGGGCAGGTCTAGCTTGGGAAAGGACCCTTATCCCAAAGAGATGGGATAGGTGGATTCTTGGTTTGGCCTGTGCTTAAATGAGCCGAGGTGGCGCAGTGGTTAGGGTGCAGTACTGCAGGCCACTTCAGCTGACTGCGATCTGCCTCTGCACACAGTTTTAAGCAGGGTAAGGAAACGTGTCTAAATAAAATATATGAATGACAACATGCTCCTTTGCTCCTTTAGATGAAAGAAAAGGGTGCTAAGTGGTCTTCTGATGCATGAAGGGATGTCACGGAAAAAGGGAATAGATTTATTCTCCATTGCATCTTGAGGGTAAAGCAAGCTTTATAATGAGAGCTCCAAATGTGGAAATACTTGACTGGAAGAACTCTTAAGCAGTCGATCAGGTTGCCTCTGTAAATTGTGGCTGCCCATCACTGGAGGGTTTCAAGAAAACAGTAATAGCCCTTAGACTTACACACTGCTTTACAGTGCTTTTACAGCCCTCTCTAAGCAGTTTACAGAGTGAGCGTATTACCCCCAACAATCTGGCTCCTCATTTTACCCACCTCGGAAGGCTGAGTCAACCCTGAGCCAGTCAAAAGATTGAGCAGCCCTTTATCCAGAGTGGAATGAAGACACCAGCATTGGGGCAGAGGGTTGGACTAGAAGACCTCCAAGGTCCCTTCCAACCCGACGATTCTGTGATTCTGTTCTCGCCACACATAGTCAGAAGAGGCCTCAAAACTCAAAATAAGCATCTTGAGTGCTTATATAAGCAGAAAGGTGGGATATGATGCAGGATCCAATCTGAGCCGGTCATCGAGACCAGGGGTTTTGTCTTCTGAGCTTTTGGACTGGTGCTGAAGCCCATCTTTAGGGAACTTCTCTCTAGAAATATCTGGATCAGTGGTGGGATTCAGTCGGTTCGCACCTATTCGGGAGAACCGGTTGTTAACTTTCTAAGCACTTCGGAGAACCGGTTGTTGGAAGAAATCTCATTTTGTTTTTTCCCACTTTACTGGGCTAATCCTGTAAGGAAGACAGGAAGGAAACATTCTGGAATCCGAAAACTTGGAAGACAAAACGTCTGGTCCCCAAATTACCAACCCAAATTGGATCCTGCAACATTATCCTGGGGCACATATATTTGCCTTCGTTCCAGTGGAAGATGAATTTAATATTGGTAATCAAGGGTGATAAATGTTTTAAAAGAGCCTGTTTCTCTCTCTCTCTCTCTCTTTTTCCTCCCCTTCTCTGCTAGAGAGCTGGCCTATCAGATAGCCGAGCAGTTCCGTGTCCTTGGGAAGCCTCTGGGTTTAAAGGACTGCATCATTGTCGGGGGAATGGGTACGTCAACTTTATTTGGAAACCGGGAATTCACCCCCTCCCTTTAAAACAAGCTATCTTAAGCCCCGTGAAGCTGCAGAAAATATTTATTTGACCACTTTATACGCTGGGATGAGACGCCCAGCTCTTTGGATGCTATCTTTTACAAGAGGTCCTAAGATTTTCTCCCTTGATGGACATTCAGATATGGTCTCTCAAGCCCTGGAGCTGTCTCGGAAGCCCCATGTTGTCGTCGCTACCCCTGGCCGCCTGGCTGATCACCTACGAAGTTCCAACACCTTTAGTCTTCGAAACATCAAGTTCTTGGTAAGGCATTTTGCCAGGGTAATGATTTAAGAGCTGACCAGCTGCTATGATGATGTAATGCTAGGAATGAGTCAGCAAGGTTTTTGGGCTGATATCACATTTAAGAACCTGTAATAAGAAGAGACCTTCTTGGGCCCTATCTCTCCATGTGTGCTTCCTTGCTGTAATTGCTGTTTGTTTAAGGTCTGGCTAAAATATGTGTATGTATATATTCTTTATAGATAAAACCACTATTTAAATACAAATTTTCTGTTCACTGCTGGGTTGTCTCACATAGTCATACTGTCCGCACTCTTGACACATTTACTCAGAGTGGGGATTCTCAACCTTGGCACCTTTAGGATGTGTGGACTTCAAATCCCAGAGTTTGGGCTGGGGAATTCTGGGAGTTGAACCCCATACATCTTAAAGGGGCCAAGGTTGAGAGACAGTGGCATAGAGCCTGAATTTAGAATTAGGATCTTGGGTAGCAAAAGGCTGGAGAGAAAAATCTGCTTGTACCACTATTAGGCAAATCGGAGCATTTCAGTCATAAATATAGTACTCCTTAAGTTATGACTGTAGGAGTACTGCTGCCCATTATTGCTTGTAAATCGTAACAGTTGTAAAACGTGTCCCGCCTGATTTGGTTACCGCATTTTTCGGACTATAAGACGCACCGGAGTATAAGATGCACCATGATTTTGAAGAGGTAAATAAAAGTTTTTGCATTCTATAGGCCTCCCAGTGCACGCCTTGTTTTTTTGCAAAAAAAGAAGCTTTGGGAGGCTTGTAGAGTGCTCCTCGGGGCGGGGGGGGGGGACAAAAATGAGCAAAAAAGGCCTGTTTTTCACAAAAAAGGGGGACATGCAAAGGCTTTGGGAGGCTTGTAAAGTGCTCTTGGGGGCTGCAGGGGGGCAAAAACAAGCAAAAATGGCCCGTTTTTTGCTCATTTCTACCCTTTCCAGCCCCCAGGAGCAGTTTGCAAGCTTCCCAAACCCTCTGAACGTCCATATTTGCAAAGGGGGCGGGGTTTCGGTAGGCCCAAACTGCTGTATTCATTGTATAAGATGCACCCAGATTTTCACCCTCTTTTGGGGGGGAAGGTGCGTCTTATACTCCAAAAAATACGGTACCTTTTTGTGGCAGTTTTGAAACAGTCATGCTGGTTGTAAAAAAAATATGCCACGGTTATTAAGCCAATTAAAGATTGGCTTTGGGTTTGGTTTTTCCAAAAGCAAAGTAAATGCCGTTTGGCACAATTGTTGTAAAATGCAGTTGTGGCCGTGGGGGGTACTGCAAATGCCCATAAATGCAACATGTGGCCAAGGGGCCTGAAGTCCGGTCATGTGAGTGTGGAGTGACGGGACTGTTGGAACTTCAGGTCTGAGCAGCAAGCTCCTTTTTCATGTAGGTCATAAGTTCAAACGGTTGCCAAGCAACCGGTCGTAAATCAAGGACAACCTGCACTTTCTCTTTTGGAATCCTAAAGGCTTAGCAGCTTCTCCGCTTCGATCGAAACTGCGGGCACTAAATTCTGCAATTACCACACAGCTGCCCCAATATATTTGATTGTTTATTCCCTCTACTTCCTTTTCCCCAAGCTTGTCCCCGTGTAGCACTATTTGTTTTGAAATCGTGCAATCTGTAAGAAGACTGTTAAGTCCATTTTTTAAAAACACATTAGGCTGCAGTCACATTGATTAAAGCGGGATTTGTTTGATTTTTAGATCACCAAAGAGCTGATAAAGGTATTGACATAGAACTGGTTATTTAGCAACCATTCAAAGTTATGAAAGATCCCAAAAATGATCTTTTTGGATTCCAAGTTCCGGTGGCTGTCTAACCCCCACTCTGGTTGCACGATCACATTTTGGGTGCTCAGCAACTGGCTTGCATTCACAGCCATTTCCAGCATCCCATGGTCATGTGACCACAATTTATGATGGATTTTGCCGGAAACTGGCATTTACTTCCTGTTTACTGGAAAAAAACCCCACCCATAGCAGACAATGGATGTTCTTTAACTATCACCACAAAAAATGTCATTAAATTGGGTTGGTGGTATGTCATCACCTGCTTAACAACCAGCATGAATGACAACTGTAATTCTAGGCTCAATTACAATGCTAAGTCGGTGACTACCTGTCCTGAAAGTCAGCTTTCATGAAATAGCCAGGGTGCTGGCTGAGGAATTCTGGGAATTGAAGTCCGCAAGTCTTACTCTGATGTAGGTTTTTCCCCAGTGGGAACATGGTCCAGCCCAGGCTGCCTTTCAGGGCAGCCTTTACTATTTGGTCTGGTCCTTACTAGGTTTTGGTGGTTCAGCTGCAGCCACTTGCTTGTTGTGGCGGGCCAGTGGAGCTGGCAGCATATTCGGACAGTGAAGAGGTTGGGGAGGAACATGGGCCAGTCCTGGAGTCTGGGGAAGGCTCTGATGAGGGCTCTGTGTCAGAGGCAGAGACGGAGCCAGGGCCGTCTGACAGTTATCAGTTGCCTTTGAAGTCAGACACCAGTGAGGCAGAAGAACAGCTGGAGCCTGTTCCCAGTGTGCGCATGCGCAAGTTGCCAAATGAAGGGAACAGTTAAGGAACAAGGGTTGACTTGGGAGGAAGGCCACAGGTGGATGATGAATGGCCCCTCCCAGAGGAAATAAAAGAGGAGCAAAAGGGGAGTGGAGTTTGCAGGAGACAATTAGTTGGCTTAATTGGTTCGTGACTCTCCGAGACTCCTTGCCAAGTTTTGCAGATATCGGCCTGGCAGCTCTCCAAGCCAGATAAGGTCTGTGACTGTAAATCCTCCCTTGAAAGACTTTACTGGGTATGAATGAGAGAATTCACAGTCAATTAATAAGGACACAAATTTGCTTCATGCTCTTGGGAAGCCTCGGTCAGAACAGGTATATTGTACAAACCTAGCTACTGATTTCACACATTCTGCTAATTCACAGTATGGTTCCTTTGGCTTAATGGAGTAAGTGCATTCCACCTGTTTGGCTTGTAAACTCTGGTTTGCAGCTTAATTTGGGATTTCAGCCAATTGGGGTTTACTCAGTAAAATGAGATGAAAATCATAGCCCAATTATGTGGCAACTTCTTACAAACCTTGGCTCCAAAACCTAAACATGGCTAATACTTTAATGGAGAATCAATAAACCAGGAATGTGGGAAGATTGGCAAGTTTAGAGATAGTCACTGCGAAAGGATTTCTCTACTGGTGTTCATAAAGGCTCCTGGAGTCAAGCTTGACCTGAAAGAGACTTCACAAATATTCATTGGGTTGCAAAAAATAAATGAATTAATTAAAATCCAAACTATGTGGTAATTCTCAGCCCAGCTCACCTCACAGGGTTGTTGTAGGGAAAACAGAAGGAGGGAGGAGTATTAGGTATGTTCACTACCTTGGAATTATTTATAAGCAATATAAATGCCAAGTTCTGCAGCTATCGGCCTGTCAGCTCTCCAAGCCAGATAAGGTCTGTGACTGTAAATCCTCCCTTGAAAGACTTTGCTGGATGTGAATGAGCAGAATTCACAGTAACTTAATAAAAGGGGTTTTCGTCGGGACAAGGAGTCTGCTTCATGATTTGAGAGAAGCTTACGTCAGAATATTCCTGCCCCCTTTTTGCTTTTCTTTTAGGTCCTGGACGAAGCTGACCGATTGTTAGAACAAGGCTGCACCGACTTTACCAAAGACTTGGAAGTCATCATGGCTGCACTTCCAGCCAACAGGCAGACAATGCTTTTCAGCGCTACCCTGACAGACACACTGAATGAGCTCAAGAAGATCGCCATGAACAAACCCTTCTTCTGGGAATCGATATCTGAGTGAGTTTGGCTTTTTTTGGGAGGGGGGGCTTCTAATGGGGAAAGAATTTGGGGCTCGGCGAGAGGAGGGTATGCGAGAGGCTTACAGAACTGTGTGCTGTAGAGAGAGAGAGGTTTTTCTCCCTCTGTCAAAGTGAAACCACAGTGAAATTAGTAGTTAGCAGTTCCTTTATTTTACTACAGGTAGTCCTCAACCTACAGCCGTTAGTTTAGCGACTGTTCAAAGTTAACAACGGCACTGAAAATAAGTGACCTGCGACTGTTTTTTCACCCTTACGACGGTTGCAGCACCCCCGTAGACACGTGATCAAAAGACTGGGTGTGTATTTATGACGGTTGCCGTGTTCTGGGGATCATCTTTTGTGTCCTCCTGACAAGCCAAGTAAATGCGGACGCTAGATTCGTTTAACAACCGTGTCAAAAAAGAAGGTCACAGAATAGGGCAAAACTCACTCGACCGTCCTGCTTAGCAGTGGAAAATTGGGCTTGATTGTGGTCATCAGTTGAGGACTACCTGTAGAAGACAACAGTCCACTTCCTGAATTGTGTAGTTTTGGTCCCATCACCGCAGTTGTCAGGGTTCAAATCATACCCCTTCCTGGCATTTCCTAGAGAGGCCTTGAACCCAAACCCGCCTTCCATCAGTGCCCATTAGAAACCGCAGCACCCCTGGCAAAAGAGTGAATGAAAGTGGCCTGTTTCCTAACTCCTTAAGGGAGAGCAAACGAATACGGGGTCTTTGCTCCTGCTCCTTCCTCTTCCACATCAGCAGAATTTGTCTAAATATCCTTTTCCTTCTGTCTTGCCATGTCAGACACGGAGAAAGGAGACTTTAGTAGTGAAATTGGATAGTGAGATGGGTGCTGCCTAAATTGGATGGATGGATGGATGGAGTTATGGCCTATCGGCCTCTGGCCCCTCCCAACAGCCGAGGAAGAGGAGGAAGAGGAAGCATGGGAGTCAGTGTCAGCATCAAGGCAATCTGTGAGCTCCGAGGGGGAAGAGGGAGTGAAGCTGGCAGAGAGAGAGAGAGAGAGGCGAAACCTGGGCCGGCCGTCAGCCCTCAGATGGAGAGTCAGCAACCCCTAGGTCTGGAGGTGGCTGATGAAGAAGAGGAGGAACAACTGGGTCCAGTCCCTGACACGCGAATGCACAGAAGGCAGAGGAGAGGAGAGCTGTGGAAATCCAT
The DNA here is from genome assembly GCF_051295495.1 of Thamnophis sirtalis. Lineage (NCBI taxonomy): Eukaryota > Metazoa > Chordata > Lepidosauria > Squamata > Natricidae > Thamnophis > Thamnophis sirtalis. Next base: position 168,773,667 of record NW_028261381.1, on the reverse strand, counting down.
GGGCCAGTCCTTGGGAAGGAAGAACCATTGCTGCGAGCAAAGCCCTACTCACTCTGGGGATAAAAGGCAGGGATGGTGGAGATGAATAGATGTGGCAGACAAACTATTCATCTTCCAACTGGCCAGACTTGTTCGCCTGCATTGAGAGAGAAACTTTTTGCCCTGGCTGCTGGCGCTCCTACTAAAGGAATCCTTGAGTTAAATTCAGAGGGTTTGGAGAGCTGGGTCATGAACAGATGGATGGATGAAGAGGTGGATGGAGAGAGACATTATTAGATTTTTATTTCGCCTTTACTACTTTATAAATTAGTCAAGGCAGTGAACATTCCTAATGCCCTATTTCTCCCACAACAACAATCCTATGAGGTGGGTTGGGCTTGAGAGAGACTGGCTGGCTCAAGATTTGATGCCTAAAGGATGGACTAGAACTCGCCATCTCCTGGTTTCTCGGCCACTACGCCAAACTGGTGAAAATAGATCCCACAAAGTGACCATAAACAGAGTGATTGTCCAACTGCTCCCTGTGGGATCACTCTCGTCTCAAAGTCCAATACACACAGGGTAAATAAAACTGCTTTCTATTTCCTTCCCTGAATTGAATGTCATGGGAATGCAGGGAGGATGCATTCAGTTGCTAAACAGCTATTTATAAATGGTTCCGTATAAGCCTATTTAAACATCTCAGCCAAGCCACAATTTCCGTCTTAATCGTCCTCAACCAATTGATCCTGTATGTTTAATTAAGCTTCTTCTATATCCCTCCGCTCCTGCTTAATGAATGCTTTGGAACAAATTCCGGCGTAATGACTTGAATCTCTTGACTTTCTATTTCTGATGGGCTTTGACCAGGCTTAAATGACTCTTTATAAATTTGATTGTTGGCTGGTGCTTTCAAACTTCCTGCCGCTAACAGCTGGCATCAATCTCACCGTCCTTAAGAGATCTTAGGTTAGTCTTGCGGAGAAAGTTAGCTTGTGGTAAACAAGCCGGATTGCGGGTGTCCGCTACAGTCCCCGACTTACGACTACAAACGGAGCCCGAAATTTCTGTTGGTAAGCGAGGCAGATTTTGAGTTTTACCCCGCTTTACGACCTTTGTTGCCACCGTTTTTAAGTGAATCACTGCAGTTGTTAATAAACTCTGTTGTTAAGTGAATCTGGCTTCCCCATTGAATTTGCTTGTCAGAAGGTGGCAAAAGGGGATCACATAGGACACCACAACTATCACAAAATAGGAACCAGTTGCCAAGCGCCTGAATTTTGATCACATGACCATGGAGTTGCTGCTACAGTTGTCAGTATGAAAAACACTCATAAGTCACTTTTTTCAGCAATGTTGTAACTTCAAACAGTCACCATCTTGATTGTCTTGGAGTCCTAGTGGACGATCATTTAAATAGGAGCCAGCCACGTGCAGCAGCTGCCAAAAAGGCCAACACAGTTCTAGGCTGCATAAACAGAGGGATAGAATCAAGATTCCCCCCCCCCCCTTATTTGTACTTCTCCCCCCCCCCCCCCATTGACTTGGATTGTGAGCCGCCCTGAGTCCCCTCCGGGGAAAAGGGCAGCATAGAAATATAATCAATCAATCAATCCCTTGGAGTGTTAATACCACTTTATAATGCTTTGCTAAGGGCACACTTGGAATATGGCATCCAGTTTTGGTCACCACAATGTAAAAAAGATGTGGAGACTCTAGAAAAAGTGCAGAGAAGAGCAGCAAAGGTGATTAGGGGACTGGAGGCCAAAACATATGAAGAACGGTTGCAGGAACTGGATATGTCTAGTTTAATGAAAAGAAGTAACAGGGGAGACATGATAGCAGTCTTCCAATATCTCAGGGGTTGCCACAAAGAAGAGGGAGTCAATTCTCCAAGGCACCTGAAAGTAGAACAAGAAGCAATGGATGGAAACTAATCAAGGAGAGAAGCAGCTTAGAACTAAGGAGAAATTTCCTGACAGTTTGAACAATTAGTCAATGGAAGAACTTGCCTCCAGAACTTGTAAATGCTCCAACACTTGAAGTCTTTAAGAAGATGTTGGATAAACATTTGTCTGAAGTGGTGTAGGGTTTCCTGCCTAGGCAGGGGGTTGGACTAGAAGACCTCCAAGGTCTCTGTTATTCTATTCTACTCTAACTAAACAAATAGCTGTAAGTCGAGGACTACCTGTACACATTAATGCCATTTTTCTTTTGCCAATAGAAATAGCCAAACCGGCCAGGAACCTTCAGTATTCAGCCTAAACCAGGATTCCTAATATGTCAGTACTGGCAAAAAGCCAAAGCAGAGCCTTCATTTTTGGTCTTGCTTTGCTTAAGAGCCGAGGTGGCGCAGTGGTTAGAGTGCAGTACTGCAGCCACTTCAGCTGACTGTTAGCTGCAGTTCAGCGGTTCAAATTTCACCGGCTCAGGGTTGACTCAGCCTTCCATTCTTCCGAGGTGGGTAAAATGAGGACCCAGATTGTTGTTGGGGGCGATATGCTGACTCTGTAAACCGCTTAGAGAGGGCTGAAAGCCCTATGAAGCGGTATATAAGTCTAACTGCTATTGCTATTAAGAATGACAACACAGAAATCCTTGATCAGTTTTAATCCTGAACAAACCAATACTTGAGTTTATTTTCTACATCACTACAACAGGTCAAAGAAATGAAAGCACACATTTTAGGCGCTTCCAACCAGCCGAAGCCGAATGGAATCCATTTGCAATAAACAATAAACCAGAATTTCCACAGCTGGGTTTATTGCTGTATGTGAGCAGAGCAATTTACGCAGAGTCTTCTTTAGCATTGATTCATTTTTGTTTATTTTTACGGTATTTATGACCCATCCCTGTCCCAAAGGACTTTGTGCAGTGGACATGATCAACAGAAATACCCTCCCCAATGAGTAAACAAGGTCAAACCCAATTAATCGCGCAAAGCAACGTTATCCTCAAAGCAAACATGAACCAGGCAGCCCAAACCAGATTGAAGTAATTGTTTATTATATAATAAATAATTGAACTGCAGCAAAATGGGGGCTGCATGTATTGTTGGGTGTGCGTGTGTGTGTGTGAGTGAATATTGCAAAGAACGGGGGGCTGTTATGGGAAAGGTTAAGCCGGTGTACAACATCTGCAGCCAGCAATATGGCTGCTCTTGTAAAAGAGGGCCTTAGTGGGAGGGAGCATTGTTGGACTGCCCTATACTGGGAAGCCAGTTGTTGGAGGGGGGCATGGGGGAGAATATGATGGGGTGGGGCGGGAGGAAGAAGACCAGGCAATCCTGGATGTGAATGATTAAAAGTCCTTCACGTCAATCTCTTTAGTAGATACTGGTATTGTAGGGCGGTTCAGAGAGAACGCCTTGTTAGGTATGCTCCCCGTCGGGAGAGCGAGTGCGTTCAGAGAAGCGTTGTGAGAGTTGTGTTGGAGAACACACAAAGCAGCATACAGAGACACTGCAGTTTAAATAGGCGTTTACTTTCATGGAAATAGAGGTATCAGAGTCCATCAAACAGTCCAAGTCATACATGGATAAGACAGTCATCATTGTCTTTCAGTTAAGGGATAATCCAAGTAACATAATCCAGTAACATATAATCTGTTCAGTACACAAAGTTTGCTAACAGTTACAAAACTTACAATAGCTCACGGCACTTTCTAACAGCCAGCTTCCAAAACACTCAGATCAGATCAGCCCAGCATCTAAGGAACAGAGCTAACAGCCATTCTGGCTCCCTCTTATGGCCGATTGAGGAAAACAGCAAGCAATCATATTTTACAGTATGCTTTAAAGAAACAGTTACAACATTGTTACATGATTTATGTATTGCCAACCCAACCGTTAGATTACATTCCTAACAGGCCTCACCAGACGAAATGCTTTTATTTTATTTCTATAAATTAGTCCTTGACTTACAACCAAAATGTCTGTTGCTAAGTGAGGCAGTTGTTAAGTGAGTTCTGCCCCATTTGATGAGCTTTCTTGACATAGTTGTTAAGTGAATCACTGCGGTGTTAAGTTAATAAGACAGTTGTTAAGTGAATCTGGCTTCCCCATGGACTTTGCTTGTCAGAAGGTCGCAAAAGAGGATCCCATGACCCCTGGACACAGCGACCGTCATAAATATGAATTGATGACAGTTGCTGTGAATTTATCAGTTACCAAGCATGTAAATTTTGATCAGGCAACCATGGGGATGCTACAATGGTTGTAAGTGTGAAAAACAGTCATAAGTTTTATTCCAATTTCCTTTTAAATTGTATTTTATCTCAATTCCATTTTAAATTGTATTTTATTCCAATTCCATTTTAAATTGTATTTTATTCCAATTCCATTTTAAATTGCTTTTATCAAATTTTAGTAATAATTTGTTTCTGGAACTTTGCACTTCGACATGGCCTAAAGGCCTAATCAATCAATAAAGTTAATTAAGTAGCTTTGTCCTATTTCACACTAGCAACGGATGCTAGCAACGGTCACGGTGTTTTTTTTCTGTGCCGTTGTAACGTGGAATCGCCATTAAATGAACCGTTGTAAATCAAGGGCTACATGTAGCTGCCCATCTCAGCATGTGACTCTGGGTGCCATGTATCACAAAACATGAAAATAATTAAAACAGTACAAAATAACAGTATGTGAAACCAAATAAAATCGTTAATTGCTAATATAACCAGGAAACAAGGCCCTTAACCACCTCAATATTACTTTATTATGAAGCTGCATTGATAATCTGAAAGGACATTCCCCCCCACTCACCCTGTCTTCTTTACCATCCCAAGAAACTAGGAAGGGTGAGTTTCTTGCCCCGACCATTAGGCAGTTGTGGGTTACTCTGTCTCTTATCTAACCATTCCTTAGGCAGCAGCTCCGCCTACTATCCCAAGGTCATTCCACATAGTATTACAGCAGAGGAGTACAGAGATAAACTTAAGGAAGGAATACAAGAATGACTAAATATTAGTTCAGCCCTTGGAAGAGGAAAGGGTGAGAAAGAAACTCAAGGTTGCCCTCCCTTTTTCTCTTCGGTATAAGGCAACCTTTTTCAAACTTTTCAACATTTAGGATCTGTGGATTGGGAATTCTTCAATTCCCAGAAGTCTCCAGCTTTCTTTAACATTGTGTAGACCAGGGGTCTCCAACCTTGGCAACTTTACGACTTGTGGACTTCCAACTCCCAGAGTTCCTCAGCCACCGCAGCGCATTGTGTGAGTTGAAGTCCACAAGCCATAAAGTTGCCAAGGTCAGAGACACCCTGGTGTAGACTGCCTAATCGTAAAGTTGCCATGATTTTATGTAAACCGCCCGGAGTCCTTCGGGATTGGGTGGCATACAAATTCATTAAATCTTAAATCTTAAATTTGACAACTATAGTTTTGGTATAACGGGAGGCAGAGGGAAGCTCGTTCCGCCTTTCAGGGTTCTGTCTAGAACAGTGTTTCTCAACCTTGGCAACTTGAAGATGTCTGGACTTCAAGTCCCAGAATTCCCCAGCCAGCGAATGCTGGCTGGGGAATTCTGGGACTTGAAGTCCAGACATCTTCAAGTTGCCAAGGTTGAGAAACACTGGTCTAGAACAATAAAGTTGTAGTCATTCTTACAAATGCCTACAAACGTCAGATTCTCAATTCTCTTTATTTCTTGACTTGTCCCCCGCTTGAAGGCCTTCCCTCCACTAAGATCTCTTCTTCCTTCTCTCCATCCCCCAAATCCCACCAGGGTACGGACGGTGGAAGAGCTTGACCAACGTTATCTTCTGGTCCCCGAGAAAGTCAAAGACGCTTACTTGGTCCACCTTGTGCAAACTTTCCAAGATGAACACGAGGACTGGTCCATCATCATCTTCACCAACACTTGCAAGTGAGTTTGTCTGGAGCATCTTTGCCTCCATCATTTCTGCTTTCTCCCCTTCTCTTCAGTCCCTTCTTTTGGCCCAGAGCTGATATTCCAGTCTTAAATGGGAGGAGATTGCGCCAGTCAGGCCAAAACATGCCCATCAATTCAAATTAAAGTTTTTTGAGGTTGATTTTTTTAAAAAAATCTGGTTTTTTGAAGAGAAGGCAGGTGGGGTGGACTTAGTTTGTATCTAGTGCCATGATGGCAAGCCTATGGCACATGTGCCAGAGGGGGCACACAGAGCCCAGAGAGCTGGCGCATGCGCTGTCACCCCAGGTTAGATCTCCATGGCTTTTCTTCCGTGAGTTTGTTTTCCTGCAAACGACGAAACAGAAGCTCACAAAAGAAAAAGATCTTACCTCTTGCCGCGCTGACAGTGTTGGGGTGCCTGACCTCCCACTGGCCAGCTGGTCCTCGGGTCTCTGCTGCGCATGCACGCATTTATGCATGTTCACACATACACGTGCATTCATGCATGCACACACTTTTTAGTTTGGGCATGCGCGCACGCACAGTATGGGCACTCAGCGTCCAAAAGGTTCGCCACCACTGATCTAGTGTAAGAGGTTGTATACGGGAGAAAGTGCAGCTTTCTCTTTTCTTACCTTTAATTCTTTAAATACCCGCTATGCCCTGAGTAGGATGGGACTTCTCCTAGACGTATCTTTTCCTTCAGCACTTCTTGGAATGATTAGGTAATCAGATTTTGCTATTGAAAGTATTGAAGAAAAGGTCACCTTTCTGTGCAGAATCCAGCACTACTGGGAGCACCGGGGGATGGTGAAGTCTAATGTGATAAAGAGTGTGTCAGGTTTCCGAAAGATGCCCTAATTGATTCATGAACCTCGAGCCAAGTTTAAAAAGAAAACCAGTCATTTATTAGGAACACCATTTTGGCAATACCCTATTGCAGTCAGATCTAAGCCTCATTTGAATTATGGCTGAACTTTACCCCTGTTCCTTCCCTCCCCTCAGTCTGTGTCATAAATTACATTCACCAATGAGGTGCACCCCTCCCAAGCCTGCTGTAGCAATCAGAGACCCAACTCTAGCTGAAGGTATGCGTGGAATGCGCTCCCCCCCTTTCCTCACCATGGCAACTTTATGAGTTGACATTCAGCCCCCCTCACTTTCCAAAAGTGCCCTGTACGAAGCAAAAACACGGCCCCTTTTTTGACAAAAAAAGAGAATGCATAGCCTTTAGAAGCCTAGAGGCTTATAGAAGGCTCTTAAAGGCTATGCAAAATTGAGCAAAAAATGGTCCAATTTTTGCTCATTTCTGCCCTGCCTAGCCCCCAGCAGCACTCTGGAAGCCTCCTAAAGGCTCTGCATGGCCATTTTGGTGAAGGGGTTTCAGGAGACAAAAAATGCTGTATTCAGTGTATAAGATGCACCCAGATTTTCAGCCTCTTTTGAAGGAAAAAGGTGCATCTTATATCCCCCAAAATACGGTAATCTCTTCTATCTGGTAATCCAACTGCTACCGTATAACTGGGCCCGTCCCCCTTTGCTGCTGGTCATCTCATTCTCTTTCCATCCAACTTTCCCAGCCTTGGAATTTTTTTCTCCAGAGAGCCGGGTTGTTGCTTCATATGCCTTAAGTAGGAAAATTGGAGCCTGGACTTTATGTGTTCAAGTGAGAATTTCACTTGGATAATGGGCCCAAAAGCTCCCTGCCTCATTTGCAACAATTTCATTGTGAGCCACCCTTTCTCCTTAAGTAGAAAATAGAGGAAAGGTGAATGCAGCCTCTTTGTCCCAATCTCAGTGCAAGGTCGGAACGTTAGCAAACATATCCTTATGTCAGGGTTCCAAATAGCATCCAAAATTAAATCAGAGTCCAAGGCAAAGTATTACTCAAAGTTCCAATTGATTAAGAGAGCCATGTTGGCACATCTGGGAAAACCCGAATCTGAAAGCTTCCCGGTTTTCCCCACCCAGTTGAAAGTTCACAAACTTGTCCAACATCCACCAGCCCATCACATGGTCCAATCTTCCACTGCCTTGCTGGCAGCTTCCGTGACCCAACAAATGCGCGCATGACAAAAGCGCGCCGATGAAACTGCGGCGAGAAAACCGTGACATCATAAATGGGCCCACAACAATGAGCCGACAAAACCGCGCGCACAAAAGTGTAATTTAAGTTAGGGTTATTAGGTTGTTATTAGTTGTTCATTGAAGATGCGCTGTTGTCGGCGCGCTGTTGTCAGCGTGCTTCTGCGCTCATTTGTCAGCGCAATTTTGACTTCATGGTTTTCTCGGCGCGGTTTCGTCGGCGCGCTTTTGTTGAGCGTGCATTTGTCGGTGAACCGGCAGCTTCCACCCATCCAGTTCCGGTCAGGTGCAGAGAGTAAGGATGACCTTGGCTTGCTAGAAAGAATGTTGTTATGGCTACATTGCATCTCACTCCATACAATCCCCCCTCCCATTTTCCCACAATCAAAGAAGCCTAGTAGAATAATAGAAAGTGTGGCAGGCCAAATATCCAAAAGGAATATGGCTGCAGGCCTGGCACCTTACCTATCAAGTTTAATCATTTGTGGATTCAAAGAATTGCATTGACCAAGCTGTCAAACTTGCCTTGGGACCCCATCAGAAGCTGGCGCATCCTTTAGATCAGTGTTTCCCAACCTTGGCAACTTGAAGATGTCCGGACTTCAACTCCCAGAATTCCCCAGCCAGCGAATGCTGGCTGGGGAATTCTGGGAGTTGAAGTCCGGACATCTTCAAGTTGCCAAGGTTGGGAAACACTGCTTTAGATGGACAGGGCAATGATGTTTCTGAGCAGATGCAGAGATGTCTTGTCCACCCGAGAGAAGCAAAAGACTGGTTTTATTATTTCATTTTTTATGAAATTTATATGCCACCCATCTTGCTCTCCCTTTTTAGGACCTGTCAAATTCTCAACATGATGCTCAGGAAGTTCAATTTCCCATCCGTGGCTCTCCACTCAATGATGAAACAGGTGAGTCAGCAATGGCCTCCCAACAGCTGCCCCGAGGATGGAAGATTGGCGCTTGAGGCCAAATCCCTCAAGTCGTCTTCTGCCATTCTGACTCCTTTGTGTTCTGACCTCGGCTTCCTGAGAAAGCATAAATCACAATCTTAGTCCCCCAAACCCTCTTTTATTTATACGACTGTAAATTGTGGTCATTAAAAGTTTGCAAGGCTTCACAAACAGTCCGTGAAGGTTCCGACAGATGTCTGCTCGAGTTGCCACAGTCTCTCAGGGGAGTGTTAATAAACACCGACCTTATCTCCCTGGGAATGCTGCCAGAAACCTAATTGCCAAATGCAGAGCAAGGCCAAACTTGGCACAAACAGAACTTTTCAAAGCTTGAACCGACCAGATGAACTAATTGCTTCCTGCAAAAGCTCACGTCCCGTTCGTTCCTCTTTTGTCTTATGAGAGGAGCCGATCATCTCCAAGCCTTACTCCCAAGTTGACCCTTTTTTGCGATTTCTCCGTGGGTCGCCCATGAGGCCAATGATGAAGGAAGACTCGGACACAGGTCTTTCTCCGGGATGAGACGACCCAGAGCATAGTCTGGATGACTCTTTTATTGAGCATACACAAAGGAAGGGTGGAGTCACATGGTCTATGTGGACCAATCATGGTTGTACAAGTCTATGGTATATGGTAACTCATTTACTACCATGTAGACCTCTGAACCTAGAGAATGCCCATAGTCAGCAAATAAATCTTTTACTAGCATGCAAACTTCTGACCCCTAGTTAATACTGCAGAGTCAGCATGCAAACTTTTGACCCCTACTTAGTGCTGAGAGTTAACAAGTTGTGACCTCTGACCTACTTAGTGCTTCAGAGTCAGCAGTTTGTATTACTGACCTTATGGTATGGTTAATCATTACTGCTGTTGTATTCGTGTTCCAGCATAGCTATGCATGCCTACACTTACGTTACAACACTTTTTTCTTAATTGGTCTTGCCTTCTGGCAGCTCTGCGCATGCGCACAGTGGGAACAGGCTCCCGCTGTTCTTCTCCCTTGCTGATGTCAGGCTCCAGAGGCAGGAAAAAACTACCAGATGGCCCTTGCCCCCTCTCTGCCTCCGACACAGATCCCTCATCCGAGCCTTCCCCAGACTCCAGGACTGGCCAATGTTCCTCCCCAACCTCCTCACTCTCCGAATCTGCAACACCTTGCCACGTAGCATCTTTTCCACGGATGCCAGCTCCAAGCCTTCCTGGGGCATAAGAAGGTCCACAGGCCCCTCTCTTTTTCCATCCATCCCAAGGACGTTTCTAAGCTGCATCTCCAATTGTGCTTTTGCAGAGAGAAGAGAGAGTGTGTGTCCATCTCTCAATGAATAAAACAGATTCACATGTAGGGAGTTCCAGGTTGAGTTCCCGGTATCTCATGTCAAGCTGATCCTTTGGCCAGCAGAATCCTCTCTTCTCATCCGAATCCCCAGCAAGAGGCCATTGTTCTCACCTAGGCTTCCCCAAAAAGCACGAAGCAGATTCCTGGTGCCGACAAAACCCCTTTTATTAAACGAATGTGAATTCCTCTCATTCACGTTCAGCAAAGGCCTGTCAAACAGTCTTCCAAAGGTGAAATTATGACCACAGACCTTATCTAGCTTGGGAAGCTGCCATGTAAATATTTCCCAAACGCAGTGCTGTGCAAGGAAAGACTGGGCACAGAGTCTCTGGGATTCACAGACAGATCTTCACACTCCTGAAACGAACGAACGAATTGTTTCCTGCAAAAGCCCACTCCCCTTTCGCTCCTCTTTTATTCCCTATGGGAGGGGCCATTCACCGTCCACCTGTGGCTTTACTCCCAAGTCGACCCTGATTTCTTAGCTGTTCTTTTCTTCTGGCAGCTCTGTGCATGCGCACACTGGGAACAGGCTCCAGCTGTTCCTCTGCCTCACTGCTGTCTAGCTCCAAAGGCAGCTAAGAACTGTCAGACAGCCCTGGCCCCCTCTCTGCCTCCGACACAGAGCCCTCATCAGAGCCTTCCCCAGACTCCAGGACTGGCCCAGGTTCCTCCCCAACCTCCTCACTGTCCGACTCTGCTACCAGCTCCGCTGGCCGCTGGCAGGCCACAACACCATTGCTAGAGAAAGCAAGTTTGATAAAAGCAATTTCCTGCTCTTGTGATGTTCTTTTTTCTTTCTCTCTTTTTGGGGGCTCAGAAACAACGTTTTGCAGCGCTGGCAAAATTCAAATCGAGTGTCTTTAAGATCTTAATAGCTACCGATGTAGCTGCCAGGTGAGTGAAGCCAGTCTGGGGCTAAAATAGGTGCAGAAGGGAACACGGTCCCAGGTTAGGTAGGATGCCAAGCTTAACCATCTTCTCTGCGTTCAATTTCTTTCGGATTTTAGGGGGCTCGACATTCCCACCGTCCAAGTCGTCATCAATCACAACACACCTGGACTCCCCAAAATCTACATCCACAGGGTGGGGCGAACAGCCCGAGCTGGTAAGGGGGATTCTCTTCATTGCTTCGAATCCACATTGTCCTTTCTGACTCTGGTTTGTTCTCCTTGGAAGCAACAGGAATCCTTAAGGGTTATGCTCCCTGGGGCTTCAGAGCCCACTTTGATTGATGTTTGAACTGGCCTTTAGAAAGAGGCCTCCCTCTGGGATTCCCCACCTTCTAATCAAAGGCCTTGAGTATCCTTGCCCAAGGAAAGATGCTGTTTATTCTGTACATTGTGCTGAAATCTTCTTGCTGGAATTTTTCAATGTGCCAACGTGCTTTTTCTTTGCATTCATCACGTCAAGGCTATTTATAGGTAGCCCTCACCTTACGACCGTAATTGAACCTAGAATTATCATTGCAAGTCAAGGTTGTTAAGCGGGTCACCACTTGATCACGCCCATGACCTTTTTGCTTTCTTAAGGGAAGGGGGGAAGAACTATCTGTGCCCACCACTTAGGTTCTCTCTCCTGGCCGTTCTTTTCAGGTCGGCATGGAATTGCCATCACGCTGGTGACCCAATATGACATCCATCTCATCCATGCGGTTGAAGAACAGATCAGTAAGTTGCAAAACGTTGGAAAGTTTTGGGGTGGGTGGAGAGCCTGGAAAAACATGTCAAGATACTAGTTTCACTTGCTACCATAGTTGGCAGCATGGCTGGCTGTGGAATTCTGGGAATTGAAGTCCACAGGCCTCTAAAATTGCCAAGGTTGGACACCCCTGGGTTCTCACCTCCATTTGGCCAAAGATTTGTATGCAACAACAACCACAAAAAAGTACTGAAGCTAGAGATGTTTATTCTTATCACTGGGTTAAAACCATAGTTTTTATTTTATTCTTGTTTTTGATTGCCTTCTATTATTTATATATATATAGCTTTTGTATTTTTTACTTCTACTTGTACCCTGCCCGGAGTCGCTCTACGACAGAGGTGGGCCGTTTCTAATATAAATCCAAATAAATACGTAAAGCTCAAATGCAACAAGTTATGGGCAGCTCATGTATAAACCCAACTGTTGTTTGCAAATCATGGTATCAGGGTTCCAAAATTAAATCAGACTCCAAGGCAAAGTATTGCTCAAAGTTCCAATTTATTAAGAGAGCCATGTTGGCACATGTGGGAAAACCCCGAATCTGAAAGCTTCCTGGTTTTCCCCACCTAGTTGAAAATTCAAGATCTTTCCCCCACACCCACATGGTCCAATCTCCCACTGCCATACTGGCAGCTTCCACCCATCCAGTTCCAGTCAGGTGCAGAGGTGCAAAGACAGAGGATGACCTTGGCTTTCTAGAAAGAATGTTGTTATGGCTACATATCATCTAACTCCGTAAAATCTCCCCTCCCATTTTCCCACAATAGAAAATGCATACTAGAATAATAGAAAGTGTGGCAGGCCAAAGATCCAAAAGAACAGATGGCTGAGGCCTGACACATGGTTTATAATGGCTGTGTGAATCTGTGCATGGCTAAATAAGCCCCACCTTAGCCCCGTGTCTGAGACAAGTATCTCTGCTCTCTCTACCTGTCCATGTTTTTGGTTGTCATATTGATGTATTTGTTCTCATTGTATTCTTTTGTCATTGATTCTTTTATTGTTCTATTATTTGATTGTTTTAGTATTTTACTTCTGTTTACATGCAGAGGAGCCCTAGGGGGAAATAGGTGGCAAATAAAATTTACAAATAAATAAATAAATGGAAGTCCACAGCCACTGTGTATAGAGCTTGAAACTCAATGTTAGGTAAGCTCCCCGTTGGGAGAGCGAGTAAATTCAGCGAAGCGTTGTGAGAGTTGTGTTGGAGAACATACAAACCAGCATACAGAGACACTGCAGTTTAAATAGGCTTTTCCTTTCGTGGAAATAGAGGTATCAGAGTCCATCAAACCGTCCAAATCATACACGGATAAGACAGTCAGTCATCAATGTCTTTCAGTTAAGGGATAATACAAATAACATAGTCCAGTAATCATATAATCAGTCCGATACACAAAGTTTGCTAACAATTGCAAAACTTACAATAGTTCACGGCACTTTCTAACAGCCAGCTTCCAAAACACTCAGATGAGATCAGCCCAGCTTCTAACGAACAGAGAGCTAACAGTCATTCTGGCTCCCTCTTATGGCCGATTGAGGAAAACAGCAACCAATCACATTTTACAGTATGATTTAAAGAAACAGGTACAACATTGTTACATGATGTATATATTGCCAACCCAACCGTTAGATTATATTCCTAATACCCAAGTCTTTCTCTCCATTGGAGACAGACAGTTTGGTTCTTATCTACAGGCCATCCTCACCTTACGACCACTATGGAGCCCAACATTTCTCTTGCTAAGTGAGATATTGGTTAAGTGAGTTTGGCCCCATTTTACAATCTTTCGTGCCACAGTTGTAAAGTGAACCGCTGCAGTTGTTAAGATAGTAACACAATTGCTAAGTGAATCTGCCTTCCCCATTGCCTTTGCTTCTCAGAAGGTCGCAAAAGGGGATCGCATGACCCCGGGTCACTGCGACCGTCATATATATGAGTCAGTTGCCAAGTGTCTGAATTTGGATCACCTGACTATGGGGATGCTGCAGAAGTTGTGTGAAAAACGGTCTGTGAAGTTCCCAAAAGATGCCCTATTAATTTACGAGCTTCGAGACAAAGTTCAAAAGAAATCCAGCCATTTATTAGGAGAAATATTTTGGCATGTTCTTCTGCGGAGCCGAATCTGATTTCCGGTTAATGGTGTCTGAACTTTACCCCTGTGTCTCCCCTCCCCTCAGTCTGTGTCATAAATCACATCCACCAACGAGGTGCTGCACCAGGCTGTGAACTTTCGCACCTCACATGCCTGCTGTAGAAATCTGAGATCCGACACTGGTCGAAGGGATGCATGGAATTCTCGCTCCCTTTTCCACGTCAACTTGATAATAGTCATGGAAACACTTTACAAGTTGACACGGTCATTTGCCATTGTAACTTCCAACAGTCATTAAACAAAGTGTTGTAAGTCGAGGACTACCCGCCTAGCAGGAAATGCCAGAGATGCTCATGTTCAAGGGGTGAAAAGATGGAGCTTTGCTTTTTTTTTTTTTAACCCTATCAACGTCTGGCTTATCCCCTCCTTTAGAAATGAAGCTTCAGGAGTTTTCCACGGAGGAGCAAAAGGTGCTGAAAATCCTCACCCAAGTGAACGTGGTCCGACGGGAATGTGAGATCGTAAGTGGAGGGAGAGGGAAGGAGTTGGATCCCAAGCCCCAAATGGTTTCCTTGGACAAGTAAGGATTTGGAGCCTGATAGGCCCAGTCCGTCACTTTTCCTGACCCTCTATCAAAACATATCAATCAAGGAATCCCACAATGTTACGTGTTCTTTTTTAAAAATCTCAGAGACTGGAGGCGACCGATTTTGACGAGAAGAAGGAAATAAATAAGCGGAAGCAGATGATCCTGGAAGGAAAGGTAAGCTGGAAGAATCCTCTTGTTGCCAGGATAGGCAGTGGCGAAGTGGGAATCACACACCAGTCCTGACCCTCCCATCAATGGAAGCTTGCAGATCAGGAGCAACTGCTAGATTCACAGGGGTCTCCAACCACGTCAACTTTATCTCCGGACACGGAAAGGATTGACAGATCGATAGCTCTTTCTCGATTCTGTCTAGGGAATGGAAATAGAATAGAATAGAATAGAATAGGGAATTCCATCCCCTATTCTATTCTATTCTATTCTAATTCCATTCCCTGTTCTATTCTATTCTAAGGCAAATGCTTACAGTAAACAGCTGGGGTTGGAGGATTCAAGAAAGGGGGGCAGTTTGGGGGCTCCTGCATACAAGGTCTGCTTTTGGGCATCTTGGGATCTCTTTTTTCCCCTGCTTCCGGCAGGACCCTGATCTGGAGATGCAACGGAAAGCCGAGCTGGCCAAGATTAAGAAGAAGAAGCTCAAGTTCCAGAGCCAAGTCCACCAGACCCTGCAGGAGAGACAGCAGAAGCAGCTTCAGCAGAAGCTGAAAAAACAGGCGCGGCGGAAGAAGCAGAAGCAGGCGAAGTGAGGCAGCTCATCCTCCCGCCTTGGAGGCAAAGGACTCATCTGCGACTGAGCTACCTCCGCCCCCCAATTTGCCTCGCGCCAAAGGGAGGACGCTCCTTGTAACTTTAGCCTTTCTGTGAATGGATCTGAAGCATGGAGAGAAAAGGCTTGGGAAAAGGATATTAGCAAAGATCGTCTCTTTGAGACATCTCCTTTTCCCAAAACCGAGACTTTCAGTTGGGTTGGGCCCCTGGGGACAGCCCCCCCCCTTTCCAAATGAGGGCTGCATCACAAGATCCTGTCTCCCAGCCAACATTTTCAAGTCTCACCAGGCAGCCGTGCCACCGAGCAAAGTTTGGTGATTTGTGGGTGGTGTTCTGACCCAGGCTTCCTTAAAAAGCAAGGAGCAGAATCTTGGTCCAGACAAAACATCTATTAGATACACGACTGTGAATTCCTTTCATTCACAATCAGCAAAGCTTGGCTTTGAGAGGAATATCTATCAGCACGAACCTTATCTCTGCCAGATAACTAGTTTCCAAATGCAGGGCAAGGCAACACTTGGCAAAGAGTCTCTTGTAGACAAACAGTACTTTCCACTCTTGAAATGACCGAATGACCAAATTGTTTCCTGCAAAAGCCCCCTCCCCATTGGTTCCTCTTTTGTGTCCTATGGGAGGGGCCAATCACCTCCAAGGTGTGGTTTTACTCCTGTCGACCCTGCTTTCTTAGTTGGTCTTGTCTTTTGGCGGCTCTGCACATGGATGCACTGGGAACAGGCTCCAGCTGTTCCTCTGCCTCACTGCTGTCTAGCTCCATCTCTGCCTCCGACGCAGAGCCCTCGTCTGAGCTTTCCTCAGCCCCCAGGACTGGCCCATGTTCCTCCCCAACCTCCTCACTGTCCAGCTCTGCTGGATGCAAGTGGGCCACAACAGGTGGATCCTTTTGATGGCAGCAGGATCTGGTTTTGGGGAGTCACCAGAATCTCATGGCCATGCCAGGCACGTGATGGCTAGTAAACCATGTGCTTTCAATAAATCACACTCAATGCTGAAGAGAAAAGGCTTCTTTGTGTTTCATAAAAGTGCAGCCTTTGGGTTTGACTAACTTCCTTCCAAATGATTTAGACAATTGCACAAAGGACATTTCCTATTCATATCTGTACTTAAGTTTTTAGTCTCTTGCTCCCTCTTCTATGGATGGATGCAAAAAATAGAGGTAATTCATGCGGTTTGTCAAATATTATAAAAGTGATTTATCGCTCCACTTTTCAGAGTGGGTGGGCAGGAGGGCTCTGGTTTTATTTATTGTGCTCCTTATCCCAAGCAACTCTTAGCAATTACAATGTAATAAAAACAAAAACATAAAAACTATGATAAGTGTAAGAATAATTTCAAAACTACAAGAATTAATAGCCAACTGGGATCTTCCTTCTTGCACCAATATGCTATGGTTATGCAGAACATTTCACATTTGTGGTATTTTGGATACCAAACGCCCCATTTTGGTCATATTGGAATGATTTCAAGCTCAAACACTTTTCAAAATGATTCAAAAACCTGCTTCAACCTCGGTATAGGTCAGAGGTAGGCAACTATGGCAACTGCACGCCTTATGGACTTCAACCCCCAGAATTCCTAAGCCAGCCATGCTGGGAGTTGGGAGTCCACAGGGCATAAGGTTGTCGTATTTGACCCCCGTGGTACAGAATTTTTATGATTTTGCATAACTTCTGACCAAAGGTGCTTTTTTTTCCAACTGGACTTCCTGGTTTTTCTTTGAAGGCGTTTCGCTCCTCATCCAAGAAGCTTCTTCAGCTCTGTCTGGATGGTGGGGAATGGAGGGATTTATGCTCCTTGCAGACAGCTGGTCATTTGCGTTCTTTTAAACCAGCTGTCTGCAAGGAGTATAAATCCCTCCATTCCCCACTATCCAGTCAGAGCTGAAGGAGCTTCCTGGAGGAGAAGTTATTTCAAAGAAAAACCAAAAGAATCCAGTTGCCTCTTGAAAAAAGCACCTTTGGGACAACCATGACCTGGATGACTGAGAATCTCCATCGACACATAACTTATGACATTCAGAATGCAGAACTAGGAATGTGGATGTTGGGAAATAACAATTCCTGTGACTAGCAAGGCCCACCTTGAGTTACCCCGAAGACTCTAGAGCAGGTTTGATTTGTGGGTCTTACATCAGCTCCAACATTTCAACGATTCACACCCAATTGGATTATCCCATCCCCCTTGCGCTGGTACCAGGGGTGTGTGGTAGACACCCCGTTGGTCAAATAATTTTGCTGGTGGAGTCCTTTTCTGCCGTGAATCCCACCGTTTTGAACATCGGGTTTCTCCCCCACCCCCAAAAAATTGAAACCCACACCCGCCCATTGGGCCTTCCGAAAGGCTTGAAGACCTGACTCTGCCAACTGGCCTCAGGGAGCAACATCTTGGAGGTGGTTAATGGATTAGACAGATCCCAACCTCCTCTCCGTGCTTACGTTGCTTCCTTCTCCCCACCTTGGTTAATTTACGCTCTACGTTATTTTAAAGGTGGTGTGAGTTCTATTATTGAATGACTAAGCCATCTAGAGCGGCCTCGGAAAGATGGGCAGCTGAGAAGTTTAATGAATAAATACATATTTATAAAATATTATAATAAATAAGAGGGGCTCAGTGGCTATGTCACTGCGCTTGTCGATCAGAAAGATGGGCGGTTCGAACAGAGTGAGCTTCCGTTACTTAGCAATAGCTATAGCAGTTAGACTTATATACCGCTTCATAGGGCTTTCAGGCCTCTCTAAGTGGTTTACAGAGTCAGCATATTGCCCCCAACAACAATTCGGGTCCTCATTTTACCCACCTCGGAAGGATGGAAGGCTGAGTCAACCCTGAGCCAGTGAGATTTGAACAGCTGACCTGCTGAACTGCAGTCAGCTGAAGTAGCCTGCAGTGCTGCATTTAACCACTGTGCCACCTCGGCTCTTGTCCCAGCTTCTGCCAACCAAACAGTTCCAAAGCATGTAAAAATACAAGTAGAAAAATAGGAACCACCTTTGGTGGGAAGGTAACAGCAGCGTTCCATGCACCTTCGGCGATTAGTCATGCCAGCCATGTGACCACGGAGACATCTTCGGACAGCGTTGGCTCTTCGGCTTTGAAACAGAGATGAACACCGCTCCCTAGAGTCAGGAACGACTAGCACATAGGTGCGAGGGGAACTTTCACCTTTACTTTATAACAATTAAAATACATATTCCATGTTTTTGTGGCTAGCTTTCAGTGCCACCCAGCCTTGTGCTGAAAGGACCAGCAACAACATTTCTCAACTTTGGCTACTTTTATAAGATGTGTGGATTTCAACTGCCAGAATTCTCTCTAGGGCCAACGTGGCTGCCTGGGGAATGCTGGGAATCGAAGTCCACATGTCTTCAAAAGTGGCCAAGGTTGAGAAATACTGACCTAGATTCTTTCCTTGCTGCTCTTCTGCAGTTTTAGCCCATTTCATTTTTCATTTTCCCTTTATTTGTATGCCGCCCTTTTCCCTGGGGGGACTCAGGGCGACTCACAGTTCAAAAAAAGAGGGGGGAGAGGACAAACATTTTACAACATAAAGACACTACATCATTTAAAAACACAACAGTCACACAATTTGAGTGGGGTTAGGGTCTTAAACCCAGGCCAGCCGGGACAGCCAGATCTTTAAGGCGGCGCGGAAGGACTGGAGGGTGGTGAGGGTCCGAATCTCCATGGGGAGTTCATTCCAGAGGGTTGGAGCAGCCACCGAGAAGGCCCTCCTCCGGGTAGTTGCCAGTCTACACTGGCTGGCGGATGGAATTCGGAGGAAGCCTAATCTATGCGATCGTATCGGTCTAGTGGAGGTAATTGGCAGTAGGCGGTCTCTCAAGTACCCAGGTCCAATACCATGAAGGGCTTTGTAGGTGATAAGTAGCACCTTGAATCGCACTCGGAGATCAACAGGCAGCCAGTGCAGCTCGCGGAGGATAGGTGTTACGTGGGTGAAACGAGGTGCACCCACGATCGCTCGCGCGGCCACATTCTGGACCAGCTGAAGTCGCCGAATACTCTTCAAGGGCAGCCCCATGTAGAGCACATTGCAGTACTCCAGCCTAGAGGTCACAAGGGCACGAGTGACTGTTGTGAGGGCCTCCTGGTTCAGGTAGGGACGCAACTGGTGTACCAGGCGAACCTGGGCAAATGCCCCCCTGGTCCACAGCTGACAGATGATGTTTGAAAGTCAGCTGTGGGTCCAGGAGGACTCCCAAGTTGCGAACCCTGTCTGAGGGGCGTACGATTTCACCCAGCTCTTGGGGAATTGCCAAATTTCCCCTGGAAAGGGAGGGGGGGAACCTTCCATGAGAAACCTCCACAAATGGATTTTGGCTCTTTTTATGAAAAGCCCAATTCTTTTTCTGTTCCCTAAATGCCACAATGCCACACCCTAATCTTGTTCTTAGGTGTGTGTGTGTGTTTTTGCTGGGTGAGATGAAGGAGAACGGCCCCTTTTTCATTCCACCAAGTATCATCGAACACCATTTCAAACTCTTTTTCAAAAGAAGCTGCTCCCTTCCTTGAGCGTGTGGAAGGAGGGGAGCGTGGGGGAAGCATTCAGAAGCTGGTCTGATTCCGCGTTTCATTTCCCCATCGGCTTTTGATCTGCCAGCATCCTCTGCGCCCGCCTATTGATCTCCTGTGTGTTTTTCCCACTATGGCAAATATCAGGTCGCATGATTCGCACACACGCTGCTTGCCACGTGCTGTGAAGGTGGGCTGGGGTCTCAGTCGCTCCCGTTCCTCGGTGCCCAGGCTCACAACCTCGTTGGCATGCCAGCTGTTTTCTGATCTCTCTTCTTCGGTGTTTCTTGCAGGGATTCCCTGGATGGGTTGCCATGGACACTGTTCCCAGGGCAAACATCTCTTTGCTGCACGCGCAGCTTTGCAAAAGCCGGTCCTCTTTTCCCGACATGATCTTTGCCATCCATCCAGGAGCATCTATTGCACCGTGGTAGCAGCAGCAAAAGCCAATAACGCCCCTTCCACCCGCAGAGAAACCGTTAAGCCATTCGGAGACTTGGAGGAATCTGGGCCCATCCCAAAAAATTTTTAAAAAGGCTTTCGAAACAGCAGAAGCGGAGAATAGAATCTCAGTTCCTTTCAATCAGAAGGAAATAATTACTTTGCTGATTATGCTGGGGGGGAGGTGCATTTCCCCCCCCCAAACGTCTTAGCTTCGTTCTCATGTTTCTCACAGCCAGCTTTGCTTTGACTCTTAATTGCTTTCTGCAAGACGGCTGGATTGTCCCTCTTTAACAAGGCAGCGTGTGTTCACAATTCTGGGGAAGCTGGGGGGGAAAAAGTCAGGAGTCTTGGAAAGCTATTTGCAACAGATTTTATTAAAAGTCTAAAGCTTTTGCAAGCTGCAGCTCACTTCCTCGGTTGCATAGAGTGGAGCGAGATCAATGGGTTTATTTTGGCCAAAATTGGCTGAACGTCCCATCAATCTACCATATTTTTTTGGAGTATAAGATGCGCCTCCCCCCCCCCCCAAAGGGTAAAAATCTGGCTGCGTGTTATACACTGAATACAGCATTTTTGGCCTACCGAAACCCCGCCCCTTTGCAAAAATGGACATGTAGAGGGTTTGGGAGTTCCCCCCCCCTTTTTTTGGCAGAAAATGGCCCATTTTTGCGAAAAACGTGACATTGGTTCCACCACAAATGCGCGCACAACAAAAGCGCGCCTGACTAAACCGCGGTGTCTAAAGCGCGGTGACAAAACCGTGCGACGAATGATTGATTGATTGATTGATTGATTGATTACATTTATATGCCGCCCTTTTCCCTGAAGGGGACTCAGGGCGGCTCACAATTCAAATCAGGGAAGGGGGTACAGAGGGAATAAAAAAGACGAACATAACAATACATAATTTAAAAGCACACAACAGTCATACCGTTCGAGGAGGGGGGCAACAGCTCTTTAGCCCCAGGCCTGTCGGAATGAGCGACTAATTAGCCCTAAAGCACGCCGACAAAAGCGCACCGACAAAAGCGCGCCGACAGAAGCGCGCTGTAATGCAACCCTAAACCTAACCCTAAACCTAACCCTAAACCTAACTGTAAATCTTACCTTAAATTAAATCGCGCTTCTGTCGGCGCGCTGTTGTCGGCGCGCTTTTGACGTTCGCGCTTTTGACGGGTCACGGTGACATTTCTTGCTTGTTTTTGCCCAGTCCCCAGGAGCAGTCTACAAGCCTCCCAAAGCTCTGCATGCCCCCCCCTTTTTTTTCCCCCAAAAAACAAGGCATGCAGAGGGTTTGGGAGACCTGCAGAGTGCAATTTTTTTTAAAAACAAATTTACCTCTTCAAAATGGTGCGTCTTATAGTCTGAAAAATATGGTAATTCAGTGTTTCTCAACCTTGGCAACTTGAAAGGATCTGGGAGTTGAAATCCAAATGCCTCCAAGTTGCCAAGGTTGAGAAACACCGAGCTAGCCAATCATGTAGGCCAGTGATGGGATTCAGCCAGTTCGTACGTATCTAGGAGAACCGGTTGTTAACTTTCTAAGCAGTTCAGAGAACCGGTTGGAAGAAATCTCCTTTTGTTTTTCCCCACTTTACAGGGTTAATCCTGTAAGGAAGGCAGGAAGGAAACATTCTGGGGTTGTTTCTAGCCTCATCTTTATTGCCCTGCTTACAGAAACTGCCTCTCTGGTTAACCTTTATTACATTATAGCAGCTAAGGCAAAGCGCCCATCGACATGAGTGACGTTGAGTTCGCCATGTCCACCCAGTCACATGATCACCGAGCCATGCCTACCCAGCTGGTCATTAGGGCAGAGAACCGGTTGTTAAATAATTTGAATCCCACCACTGATGTAGGCAGGAGTGGGATTCTACTGGTTCAGATTGGTTCGGGCGAACCTGCAACTCCGAAGATCATGAGCAAGTGGGCTGCCCACCCCTCCGCTCCGCCTCCCTTTATCTTCTCAGCTGAGAAGATAGAGTGGATTGCCATGCCTCCGCTGTTTTTCTTCACAAGCAGTAATCCGGAAGGTAAGTATTCTCTAAACTGCACGCGGGCTCAGCAAACCGGTTGTTAAACTGGTAGGATTCCACCCCTGCATATACAATAGGTGATAAGCCATAGCTTATCCTTTTTAATAAAAATGTGTTAGTCAGAAAAGATGCCACTATACCACTATACCATAGTATAGAGCCATATACCATAGTATAGAGCCGTATACCATAGTATAGAGCCATATACCATAGTATAGAGCCGTATACCATAGTATAGAGCCATATACCATAGTATAGAGCCGTATACCATAGTATAGAGCCGTATACCATAGTATAGAGCCGTATACCATAGTATAGAGCCGTATACCATAGTATAGAGCCGAGGTGGCGCAGTGGTTAGGGTGCAGTACTACAGGCTTTGCGCATGCGCGTGCGCGAGAACGGGAATGGCTGCCGAGCTCTAACGCTCCGGCTACCGAAAAGAAACAGCGGAAAATTCCAGGCGACGAGGACCCCGAATATGACAACGGAGGGGTCCTCGCAAACGATCAGCTGTCAGGCTTCCAGGGAAGGTAACTTTCTGAGGAGGGGGCTGCCTTCGGGTGGTCCCGGGACGGCGTTACCTCCCTCGGTGACTTTTCTCCCGATCAGCTGGGCGGCGGCGGTGGCGGCGCTGCGCGAGCGGCGGCTTTGGCCCCGCTGTCTCAGGAGGCTGCCCCGCTACCCTGGGAGGCTGGATCCGGACTTTGAAGTGCCTGTTTGGTTTGGAGGTTTATTTTTCTACCCTCACCGTAATACTGGTGCTTGGCATTACGACTCTATTGACTGCTCCCTCTTGAACAGCTGGGTGGCGGTGGTGGCAGCGTTGCATGAGCGGCGGTGGCTTTGGCCCCGCTGTCCCAAGAGGCTGCCCCGCTACCCTAGGGGGCTTGATCCGTGCCCTGATCAGAGGGTAAGGAGCTATATGGAAGTGCCTGTTCGGTCTGGAGGACTTGGTTTCTATCCCCACCACAATTCTACTGTTTTGTATTGCGGCCCCGTTGACTGCTTTCTCTCCCCTTGGTATGACATCTCCTTTGGGTTCTACTGCTGCTTTCACTGGGCTTCGCAACGTTTTATCTACCATCTATCTTCCTGGATTGTGATCCCAGGACTGCAACAACAAACTTTTTATTGTGTTGGGTACCATCTGCTGCTGTTGCTGCCTCAGGAGTGCCACGTCAGGCAAAACTGTCTACCAGACCATCTTGTATTGGACACCATTACTCCGGAAAGGCAGCATATGTGGTCCTCTGACTCCCTCCAGTGGCCATTACGGTGAGGGTAGAAAAATAAACCTCCAAACCAAACAGGCACTTCAAAGTCCGGATCCAGCCTCCCAGGGTAGCGGGGCAGCCTCCTGAGACAGCGGGGCCAAAGCCGCCGCTCGCGCAGCGCCGCCACCGCCGCCGCCCAGCTGATCGGGAGAAAAGTCACCGAGGGAGGTAACGCCGTCCCGGGACCACCCGAAGGCAGCCCCCTCCTCAGAAAGTTACCTTCCCTGGAAGCCTGACAGCTGATCGTTTGCGAGGACCCCTCCGTTGTCATATTCGGGGTCCTCGTCGCCTGGAATTTTCCGCTGTTTCTTTTCGGTAGCCGGAGCGTTAGAGCTCGGCAGCCATTCCCGTTCTCGCGCACGCGCATGCGCAAAGCCTGTAGTACTGCACCCTAACCACTGCGCCACCTCGGCTCTATACTATGGTATACGGCTCTATACTATGGTATACGGCTCTATACTATGGTATACGGCTCTATACTATGGTATACGGCTCTATACTATGGTATATGGCTCTATACTATGGTATACGGCTCTATACTATGGTATATGGCTCTATACTATGGTATACGGCTCTATACTATGGTATATGGCTCTATACTATGGTATAGTGGTATAGTGGCATCTTTTCTGACTAACACATTTTTATTAAAAAGGATAAGCTATGGCTTATCACCTATTGTATATGCAGGGGTGGAATCCTACCAGTTTAACAACCGGTTTGCTGAGCCCGCGTGCAGTTTAGAGAATACTTACCTTCCGGATTACTGCTTGTGAAGAAAAACAGCGGAGGCATGGCAATCCACTCTATCTTCTCAGCTGAGAAGATAAAGGGAGGCGGAGCGGAGGGGTGGGCAGCCCACTTGCTCATGATCTTCGGAGTTGCAGGTTCGCCCGAACCAATCTGAACCAGTAGAATCCCACTCCTGCCTACATCAGTGGTGGGATTCAAATTATTTAACAACCGGTTCTCTGCCCTAATGACCAGCTGGGTAGGCATGGCTCGGTGATCATGTGACTGGGTGGACATGGCGAACTCAACGTCACTCATGTCGATGGGCGCTTTGCCTTAGCTGCTATAATGTAATAAAGGTTAACCAGAGAGGCAGTTTCTGTAAGCAGGGCAATAAAGATGAGGCTAGAAACAACCCCAGAATGTTTCCTTCCTGCCTTCCTTACAGGATTAACCCTGTAAAGTGGGGAAAAACAAAAGGAGATTTCTTCCAACCGGTTCTCTGAACTGCTTAGAAAGTTAACAATTCCAATTCCTGTAGCAGTACTACAGGCCACTTCAGCTGACTGTTATCTGCAGTTCAACAGTTCTAATCTCACCGGCTCAAGGTTGACTCAGCCTTCCATCCTTCCGAGGTGGGTGAAATGAGAACCCGGATTGTTGTTGGGGGCAATATGCTGACTCTGTAAACCACTTAGAGAGAGTGAAAGTCTATGAAGCGGTATATAAGTCTAACTGCTATTGCTATTGCTATAAACATGATTTAGGAATCGAAGTACTTGGGGAAGATTTTGTGATTGGCTAAAGAAAGGAAACTAGAAAAGAAAGTAGGGAGAAGATATAGAACCCAGGCGATGCACTGTTAAATGGAAAAAGGGGGTGAAGAAGGGGAAAACAGAAAAGAAAATATTAAATATATAAGTATATCTAAGAGCAAGACATAGGGGGGGGAAAATATAGTTAGGATAGATTCGCAAAGGTAAGGGAATAAGAAATGATATCAAATTATATCTGGGTTTGCGGAAATACCATCCCAAGGAAACATAAACTGAGACCTGAAAGAGACACCTACAATAATAGAAAAGAAAGAGAGAGAGGAGGAGAGAAGGAAAGGAAGATAGGGGAAAGAAGTAGGGAGACGAAGAGAAGGAGAATGGGTAGGAAGGGAAACCGTAGGAGAAAGGTAAAGGAAGAAGGAGGGGGAAGAAGAGGAGGAAGGAAGGAAGTAGAGAAGGAAGGGAGGGAGAAAAGAAAGGGAAAACAAAGAGGTGTTACAAAAGGAGGAAGGGATGGTAAATAAAGCAACCCAAACTGTATATTATAACCTATTAAATGAAATAATAAATGTATAAGAATGACAAATGTAAAGCAGAATAACAATTATGTGAATGTATACTTAAAATCAGGGACGTGGAGGCAGGGGAGGCAGAGCCTCACCACTGTCATCAGGAAAAGAAAAAAAATGTAAAAGGAAAAAGGCTGAACTAATTGCTGCCAGAGTCACACTGGATGACTCTGCTTAGTGCTTAACTGTTTAAAAAAGCCTCTAAAAAGTGCCCTCTACAGGAGGCGGAGGGAGAACGAGGTGCCTCATCTAGTCTGACTTTATGATCACTCGAGCAGAGCTAAGCAATGGTTAAAAGGAGAAAAATTCCTGACGTAGATGAGGCACGCGTCGTTCTCCTGCCTCCTGTAGAGGGCGTTCTTTTTAGAGGCTTTTTAGAGGCTCTGGCAGCAACTAGCTCAGCCTGACCTCAGTTAATGCCTTTTTCCTTTTACATTTTTTTTTCTTTTCATGATGGCAGGCAAGAGCAGAGCTCAAATCCTCTCTGAAACAGCTGGAAAAGGTACGTGTGGGTCGGAGGGAGGGGGCTGCCTTTTCAAACACACACACACACACCTGGATAAAAGTATATAAGCTCAGCATCACTGATTACAAGTTTGAAAAAGCAACATGGCTCCACCTACAATCAAAGGCTCGGATCGGAAGGCAGCAGGGGAATGGAGGGCGGGGGAATGGCAGAGGAGTTGTTTCAAGCCATTGGAAAATATATCCAATCCAACTTCTGTGTTTGTGTTTGTTTGAGAGTGAGTGAGTGAGAGAGGGATCCAACTTCTGTGTGTGTGTGTGTGTGTGTGTGTGTTTGAGAGTGGGGGGAGGGAGGGAGAGAGAGAGGAAGGAGGGGGAGGGAGAAGAAAAAGAATGAAGGAAAATTTTTTCGCAAAGGAGAAAAACAATGCTGTCGCTTTAAATCGGAACTGAGCATACCTGGCTGTGAAATTCTTGGAGTTGAAGTCCACAAGTTTAAAAATATTTGACACCCCTGTGTCAGTGCCTCACCAGCCATAAACCTCACCGCACATCACTGCTTAAAATGGTATGTAAGAGAATAAAAAATTAAAAAAAATCTTTAAAAAAAACTATTTTTGCCTATCCCAGATCTCCAATAAAAGTGGCCAACCCGAATTTCAGTGGACTAGCTGGGGCATTCTGGGAATTGAAGTCCACCCAACTTCACATTATTAAGGTTCAGTTCCCATCTGGACAGCTGGCCACTCTTGAGACAGGAGTCCTTTGGCTTGCCCTGCCTTGCCTAGCTGCAAAGAGCAGCAGGAAGGAACGGCCCTGATCAAAGCTGAAGCATGAGGGACATCTGGATGGTGAAACCCTAGCTGGATGGGAAACAAGACCCAACGGTTGGGTTCATAACATGCAAAAGGAAATCAGGAAAACCCGGCTGAGTAATGTGCAATTCTAAGGGTCCTGGGAATGTAGAAATAGGACTCATGTGCAGTTCCTGCAGTGTCTAAACTCGGTTTTTCTGTCCTTGTCAGCCTCTTCCCTGAGTTAGAGGAGGCCCAAAAGACACTGCTTGTTCTGACCCAGGCTTCCCAAGAGCATGAAGCAAACTCCTGGTCCTGACAGAAACCCCTTTTATTAATTGACTGTGAATTCTGCTCATTCACACCCGGCAAAGTCTTTCAAGGGAGGATTTACAGTCACAGACCTTATCTGGCTTGGAGAGCTGCCAGGCCGATAGCTGCAAAACTTGGCAAGGAGTCTTGGAGAGTCACGAACCAATTAAGCGAACTCATTGACTTCTGCAAACTCCACTCCCCTTTCTCCCCTCTTTTATTTCCTCTGGGAGGGGCCATTCATCGTCCACCTGTGGCCTTCCTCCCAAGTCGACCCCTGTTCTTTAGCTGTTCCCTTCGTCTGGCAACTCTGTGCATGCGCACACTGGGAAGAGGCTCCAGCTGTTCTTCTGCCTCACTGATGTCTGACTCCGAAGGCAGCTGATAACTGTCAGACGGCCCTGGCCCCGTCTCTTCCTCCGACACAGAGCCCTCATCAGAGCCTTCCCCAGATTCCAGGACTGGCTCACGTTCCTCTCCAACCTCCTCACTCTCCGAATCTGCCACCAGCTCTGCTGGCAGGGCACAACAGTCCTCAGTGTTAGCAGGAGCAGAAATATCAGATTCCTTTATCCTCCATAGTCAGCACTGATGATGATACCTAGTTTGGTAATAAAACATATGCACGAAAACAACCAAACTCGGAAAGCACCAAGGATCCCACATATCAGATTCCTCTATCCTCCACAGTCCCTGGCAGGATTTTAATTTTTGCTCCCAGGGTTTTTTGAAATCCACAGTCTGCGTAACCCAAGTGGGTTTCCCCAAACAATCGAATTGTAGAGTGGCCAGTTGGCCTGGAAAAGGCTTCCGGAGCATGCCAGCCTTGCAAAAGGCTGGTTCAGGACCTCACTCAGGCCATCACAGTATTAAAACCACAGCTCTCCAGAAGAAAAGCTTCACTCTCCTTCACTCTCGTGCTGTTCAATAATTAAAAGTAGAGCTGAATAAGTCAAAAAATCTTCACAAATAGCATCAGCTGACTGAGAGCCATCCTCATTGCACAGGTCTCTCACTCCTTTGGGCCAGCTGCAGATTCTGGCACCACGAACTGCTATAAAACTAGGCAGAACATGCAATTGCTTTTAAATCAAGTTGCAATTTCACGGTCCAGGTTTCCCATTTTATATTCCTGCCCTTGGCAGCGGCTTTCATAAGAAATTTTGCTACTAAACATTCCTGGGAAAATGGCGGGAAGAGAGGGAGACACGCAGTGAGGCTGCCCTTGTGCTGCTTGTTGCAGTGCGTGGAATGGGAGGGGGGTATTTTGGTGGCTGGTGAAGTTTTCGATCTGTTTTGGGTTGGGGGAGCAAAGTGGAACAGAATCGGAAGGGACCTTGGAGGTCTTCTAGTCCAACCCCCTGCTTAGGCAGGAAACTCTACACCACTTCAGACAAAATGGTTATCCAATCTCTTCTTAAAAGAAGAGATTAGAAGATTAGAAGAACCTCAGCAGAAAATGATAGGCTCCTGTTGAATGGATCCACCTGTTGACATCACCACATCTGCACAGGTACCTATACCTATACCAGGGGTCGGCAAACTTAAACTCTCAAAGAGACATTTGGATCCATTTCCCACAGAAAAGAAAACCCCGGGAGCCACAAAGGTCTTAACCGGAACCCCCCTGTTCAATTCTGGAGCTGAACAGAAGTTCAGTTCCCCCACCATAGTACCATAGCAGCGTACTTTTTCCTCTACCTGTCATAACCGAAAGCCCTATCAATTGTGGAGACAACTAGAAAACCCTCCCCTTGTCATAGAGTCTTCTCCTGGCGCACTGTGCTTCTCTCCCTCCCCACCCACCGGAAGCTCCTCTCAAAATTGTGGCGCTGACCAGTGATGGAGCTGCAGCAGAGGGAGGAAAGAGCCACATGCGGCTCCAGAGCCGCAGTTTGCTGACCCCTGACCTATACCATTCCAGACAAATGGTTATCTAACATCTTCTTAAAGACTTCCAGTGTCGGACCACTCATAACTTCTGGAGGCAATTTGTTCCACCGATTAATTGTTCTAACTATCAGGAAATTTCTCCTTAATTCTCGGTTGCTTCTCTCCTTGATTAGTTTCCACCCATTGCTTCTTGTTCTACCCTCAGGTGCCTTGGAGAATAGCTTGACCCCCTCTTCTTTGTGGCAGCCCCTGAGATATCGGAAGACTGCTTTCATGTCAAGTGGAGCAGTTCAGAATGGAACATGCTTTCCCCGCTTGGAATTTTGTGGGCTGGGTTGGCTCTTCTGCCCCACTGACTCTACCAGGTGTCTGGATTCAACCGTGATGAAAGAGGGTCCCTTCCTGTACCCCGTTTTTCTGGGATTTTTACTGCTGGATGCCTTTGCTCTTGCCCTATTCCTAACTGCATCATCGGGGCTTGTCTTGCTGCTGAATGCAGAGGGGTATTTTGGGGTGGGGGAAGGGGGCAATGATCAGATGGGTCGGGGTTACAGTTGAGTGACTAGTATGAACTCCCTCTCCCCCAGAGGCCCCTTTGCATTCCCTCTGGGGGGGAGGGAGGGAGAGAGAGGGTGCATGCGCAGAGTTGCCAGATGAAGGGAACAGTTAAGGAACAATGGTTGACTTGGGAGTAAGGCCACAGGTGGACGATGAATGGCTCCTCCCGTAGGGAATAAAAGAAAAGCGAAAGGGGAGTGGAGTTTGCAGGAGACAATTAGTTCGCTTAATTGGTTCGTGACTCTCCGAGACTCCTTGCCAAGTTTTGCAGATATCGGCCCGGCAGCTCTCCAAGCCAGATGAGGTCTGTGACTGTAAATCCTCCCTTGAAAGACTTTGCTGGATGTGGATGAGCAGAGTTCACAGTCAATTAATAAGAGAGAGAGAGAGAGAGTAAAAAAGAGAGAGAAAGAGAGAGAGAGAAACTCATTGGTATCCCAGGTGTGTTCTGTGGCCGTCACTAGATGGCAGCACAGGTGGGCCTGATGTCAGAATCCTCCTTTAGAGAAACTCCTGCACTGTGCGGATCCTGGAAGAGGCGTCAAAGGAGTGGGCTGATGTTAGAAAACCTCAGCTGTCCTCCAGATGAATCCTCTCTCTACTCTTGAGTAACGTTTGTCTCCCTGTCTGTGTCTTCCAGCAAACAACTTGTGGCTTGCTTTCGTTTTAAATTTGCAACATATTTTATGCAGCTTTTGTAAGCTGCAGCTTGCTTCCTCGGATGCATCGAGCATCGGAGCAAGACCAATGGTAGGTTTATTTCCGCCAAAATTGGCTGCGGCCAAAATCCTCCTCCATCATTCAGTATTTCTCAACTTTGGCCATTTGAAACTGTCTTGGACTTCAATTCCCAGAATTCCACAGAATTCTGTGTTAAGTTCACCCTGGAGCAGTATTTCTCAGTAGTATTTCTCAACCTCAGCAACTTTACGATAGGTGGATTTCAACGTCCAGAATTCCCCAGCTATCAAAGCTTTAAGAATTCCCAGAATTCCCCAGCCGGCAAAAACTTTAAGATGGGTGGACTTCAACTCCCAGAATTCCCCAGCCAGCAAAGCTTTAAGAATTCCCAGAATTCCCCAGCCGGCAAAAACTTTAAACTGGCTGGGGAATTCTGGGAGTTGAAGTTGCTGAGGCTGCAGGCTTGGTTCTCATATGTCTGTGCCATTTGTCTCTTTGCACAGCTGGTTGAAGGCCATCTGGATAGACAGATGTTGCCTTTCCCCGACTACAGCACATCAGCCCCAAAATGCTGCTCATTCCGTCTCCCCAACAAGCTGAAAACCTGGCGCTTGAGGGCAGAGAAGACGCTTTGTGTGAAGACGATGTTTGGCTCCTCCTAGGAAAGCAGCAACAGCTGCTGGAGGAAAGAGCTTTTTTCTGGCTGTGAGTTTGGGGAGTTAGATTTGGCTGGAGGGAATTCCTTCAGAGAGCATGAAATAATTTCCAGAGTACAGCAATTGTCAATTGTCATAAATCAGGAACCTCTCGAATTACAGTGACGTTTGGTGGGATTGAGCTGAAAAACGCTGTTGTGTCATAGAACCAGAAGTTGAAAGTCTTGTGGTTTAAATCTCACCTCCTTCCCATATTTATTAGGCGCCTTGTTATCGGCATAGCCCTGTGATGGTGAACCTATAGCACGTGTGCTACAGGTGGCACACGGAGCCATATCTGAGGGCACGTGAGGCGTTGCCCTATGTCAGCTCCAACACACATGTGCACACTGGCCAAATGATTGCCGGCCTTCCGAAGGGTGGGGGGAGGCCGTTTTTCACCCTCCCCAGGCTTCATGAAAGCCTCCGGAGCCTGTGGATGGCGAAAAACAGGTCCAACACCCTACCGGAAGTTCAGAAACGAACTTCCGGTAGGCTCTTTGGGCTGTTTTTCACCCTCCCCAGGCTTCAGGAAAGCCTCTGGAGTCTGTGGATGGTGAAAAACAGGCCCAACACCCTACTGGAAGGGTTCCACCACAAATGCGTGAACGACAAAAGCGCGCCTCACTAAACCGCGGTGACAAAACCGCGGTGACAAAACCGCGCGACGAAGGAGCGACGAATGAGCCCTGAAGCGCGCCGACAACAGCGCGCCGACAGAAGCGCGCTGTAACCTAACCCAAAACCTAACCCAAAACCTAACCCTAACCCTAACCCTAACCCTAACCCTAACCCTAAACCTAAACCTAAACCTAAACCTAACCCTAAACCTTACCTTAACTTAAATCGCGCTTCTGTTGGCGCGCTGTTGTCGGCGCGCTGTTGTCGACGCGCTTTTGACATCGCGGTTTTAGCCCCGCGGTTTTGTCGGCGCACTTATGGCGTTCGCGCTTTTGTCGGGTCACGACTGGAAGTTCAGAAATGAACTTCCGGTAGGCCCTTTGGGCTGTTTTTTGTCCTCCCAGGCTTCATCTCTTCAAAATCATGGTGCGTCTTATACTCCGAAAAATACGGTATTCAATATTGTGAATGTCTCCACAGATTCTGTCTCTCCAAGAAGAAATCCTGCCTGCTAGGGACACACCATGTGTAAAAATAGTAAGGTCTATCAGGCTAGGAAAGGGACACCTGCCCTTGAGGGGGGGGGAAGCAGCCTTTCCTCTCTCCATCAAGGGCTTAGGGAAGGTCAGTCAGGTCCTCTGGTGCAACCTTGAGTGATCAGGTTTCAGTGGGAAGTTCTTGGCTTATGTGTCCACACTTACCCTGGGAAGGCTTGCGCGGAGTTAGCAGTGTGCGTTGCCAAGCATGCCGTTGCCTTGTCCACAGCCTTCGCTGCAACATAGTTGTGAAGAACTTTCCTTGCAGAGATACCAGCAGTCCTCGACTTACAACCACAATCGAGCCCAACATTTCCGTTACTAAGCAAGGCAGTTGTTAAAGTGAGCTTCGTCCAATCTCACGATCTTTCTCGCCACCGTTGTTAGAAGTGATTCACTGCAGTTGTTAAAGTGAGTAACACAGTTGCTAAATGAATCTGGCTTCCCCATTGACTTTGTTTGTCAGACGGTCTCAAAAGGGACATGATCCCGGGACACTGCAACCGTCGTAAATATGAATCAACGGACAAATGTCTGAATGGTGAACACGTGACCACGGGGATGCTGGCAACGGTCGTGAGTGTGAAAAAAATGATCGTAAGTCCCTTATTTTTAGTGATGTTATAACTCCGAACAGTCACTAAAAGAATGGTTGTAAGTCAAGGACTACCTGTTCCTGATGTTGCTTCTTCCTTTTTCCAGCAGACGTTCACTTTGGATCCAAGCTCTTTGCCTCAGTAGGAAAGAGAGAGAGTGCAGTACTACAGGCTACTTTTGCTGACTGCCGGCTGCCTGCAATTTGGCAGTTCAAATCTCACCAGGCTCAAGGTTGACTCAGCCTTCCGTCGGTAAAACGAAGACCCAGATTGTTGAGGGCAATAGGCTGACTCTGTAAACCGCTTAGAGAGGGCTGTAAAAGCACTGTAAAGTGGTATATAAGTCTAAGGGCTAGTGTTGTGGCCCGCCATCAGCACTGGCAGCAGATTCGGAGAGTGAGGAGGTTGGAGAGGAACATGGGCCAGTCCTGGAGTCTGGGGAAGGCTCTGATGAGGGCTCTGTGTCGGAGGAAGAGTGGGGGCCAGGGCTGTCTGACAGTTATCAGCTGCCTTCAAAGTCAGACACCAGTGAGGCAGAGGAACAGCTGGAGCCTGTTCCCAGTGTGCTCATGCACAGAGTTGCCAGATGAAGGGAACAGCTAAAGAACAAGGGTCGACTTGAGAGTAAGAGGAGTGGAGTTTGCAGGAGACAATGAGTTCGCTTAATTGGTTCATGATTCTCTAAGACTCCTTGCCACGTTTTGCAGAGATTGGCCTGGCAGCTCTCCAAGCCAGATAAGGTCTGTGACTGTAAATCCTCCCTTGAAAGACTTTGCTGGATGTGAATGAGCAGAATTCACAGTCAATTAGTAAAAGGGGTTTTTGTCGGGACAAGGAGTTTGCTTCATGCTCGTGGGAAGCCTCGGTCAGAACAGCTATTGCTATGGCTATGTTGATTGCTTTCTATGAAGCCACAAGCTTCGCACCTCCTTGGGAGCCTCACACAATCCGTGCAACTCACTCAATGCTCTCATGCTCCCCCCTCCCCTGGCAGAAATGGCCCAGATGGGATCTTAATTAACCACAAGAGAATTCCGGAGGCAGTTGCAGTTCTTTCCTCCTGTTGTAACATTCGTTGTTGTACGCAAAGGAACCCCACTGCACTTAATTAAGCCTCGGACGGAGGGCGTAGAAAATGAGGGAATATTGTTTGCATTCGTGCATTGAATAAACCGTAATTGGATTCAGACTGATTTTACTTAATACATGGTAGGAACGCAGGCATTGAGGCTTAAGCCCTGGCTAAATCCACCACACAGACCCCGTCAATCAAATAATGCTTTTTCATGCAAATGGAGAATTTCCTGCCATAGGAGGCAAAAAAAAGTGGGGGGGGGAATAACTGTAATGTCAAAGGTCATCTATGATGGCCAACATTCCTTTTCCAGTTTTGAAAGAGAATATGGTAAAAAGCAATTGGAATTTTTTTTCTTTTTACAAGATTTGGGAGGGGTGGTGATAAAACATCTCCCTTGACAGTTTACGTCTTTGAAACTACCGTAGATGGGAGGGCAAAATTTAAAAATATGGGGCAAAAATGTGTGCCTGATGGGTCTGATTCAGTGGTGAAATTCGATTTTTTTTACTACTGTGGGCGTGGCTTAGTGGGCGTGGCTTGGTGGGCGTGGCAGGGAAGGATACTGCAAAATCTCCATTCCCACCCCACTCTGGGGCCAGCCAGAGGTGGCATTTGCCAGTTCTCTGAACTACTCAAAATTTCCTCTACCGGTTCTCCGAACTACTCAAAATTTCCGCTACCGGTTCACCGAACTACTCAACATTTCCACTACCGGTTCTCAGGAATTCTGGGAGTTGAAGTCCTGGCTCAGGAATTCTGGGAGTTGAAGTCCACAAGTCATGAAGGGGCCATAGTTCCCCACCTTTGCCTTAGCACAGCTGGCTCAGGAATTCTGGGAGTTGAAGTCCACAAGTCATAAAGGGGCCCAACAGATAGTTGACAGTTTACAGATTATCAGAGTTGGAAGGGACTTTATAAGCAGAAATTCTGACAAGCGGCAGTCCAGTCTCTTCTTGAAAGCCTCCAGTGATGAAGCTCCCACAACCTCCGAAGGCAACTTCTGTTCCATGGGTTGATTGCTCTCACTGTCAGAAAATTTCTCCTTATTTCTAATTTGAATCTCTCCTTGGTCAGTTTCTATCCATTATTCCTCGTCTGGCCTTCAGGAACTTTGCAAAATAGGTTGACCCCCCCCTCTTCTCTGTGGCAGCTTCTCAAATATGGGAACACTTCTATCATGTCTCCCCTGGTCCTTCTCTTCACTAGATTAGCCAAGCCCAGTTCCTGCAATCGTTCTTTGTATGTTTTAGCCTCCAGTCCTCTCATCATCCTGGTTGCTCTTCTCTGCACTTTTTTTTGCATAATGTAGATACATTTTTTTTTTACATAATGTAGCTAATCAAAAACAATAATTCGCTTAGAGAAAAGGAGCATCCCCAAATCTGTCAGAAAATTCCTCCTTATTTCCAGGTTGAATCTTTCCTTGATCAGTTTCCATCCATGATTCCTTGTCTGGCCTTCAAGTCCCTTGGAAAACAGCTTGACCCCTCTCCTCCCTGTGTCAGCCCCTCAAATATTGGAAGACGGCTATCCTGTCTCCCCTGGTCCTTCTGGCTCTTTCGTTTAAGAAGAGCCTCACACCTTCACATTCAATGCTGAAGGAAGAAGAGAACTTCCCCCGCTCAAGATTCTCACGCTCCATTTCGGTTGTCTCAACCTGACAGCTAAGCCTAACTGGGCTGGAAGGAAGCCTGCCCAAGGGGGAAAGTGCTGACTCCGGTGTGTGTGTGTGTGCGTGTACGTCTGTGCCAAGTACAACATGCTTTGTGTTTTAAAATTGAGGGCTCAAGGAGGAGGGATTCTTGCCTTGCAATGAAAGGGGAAGGAGCGAAGGGGGAAAGAAGGCCAACAATGTCAGCCCTCCCTTGATTGTGCTCCAAATTTCTGTTGCTAGCGGGACGGTTGTTGAGTCTTGCCCCATTGTATGACCTTTCCTGCCACAGTGAATCACTGCAGTTAACTCAGTCACTGGTTTGCTAAGGGAATCTGGCTTCCCCGTTGACTTCGCTTGTCAGTAGGTCACAAAAGGTGATCACATGTCAAG
This sequence comes from Thamnophis sirtalis, assembly GCF_051295495.1. Lineage (NCBI taxonomy): Eukaryota > Metazoa > Chordata > Lepidosauria > Squamata > Natricidae > Thamnophis > Thamnophis sirtalis. The sequence goes on along the minus strand of NW_028261381.1, from coordinate 168,737,616 downwards.
CGTCATAAATATGAACCCAGTTGCCAAATGTCCGAATTTCGATCATAGCAATAGCACTTAGATTTATACAAAGGTAAAGGTTCCCTCGCACATATATGCTAGTTGTTCCTGACTCTAGGGGGGCAGTGCTCATCTTCATTTCAAAGCCGAAGAGCCAGCACTGTCCCATGACGTCTCTGTGGTCATGTGGCCAGCATGACTAAAACGCTGAAGGCTCACGGAACGCTGTTACCTTCCCACCAAAGGTGGTTCCTATTTTTCTCCTTGCATTTTTTCATGCTTTGGAATTGCTCGGTTGGCAGAAGCTGGGACAAGTAACAGGAGCTCACTCCATTACATGGCACTAGGGATTTGAACCGCCAAACTGCCGACCTTTTCTGATGGATAACCTCAGCTTCAGCTACTGAGCCACTGTGTCCCTTGATATATTACTCCATAATTCTTTACAGCATTCTCTGGGCGGTTTACAATGTCAGCATTATTTGCATATTGCCCCCCCCCCCCCGATAATCTGGCACTGGGTCCTCATCAACCTCAAGCTGGTCAGGATTGAACTCCTGGCTAGGGGCAGAGTTAGCAATACTGCATTCTAAGATTGGATGCCAATGAAAACCCTTGTTAAGGACTTGCTGCCACTCATTCAGCTGTGGCTTATCTGTGACCCGAAAGCTCTTTGCTGGAAGACCCTCTGCTAAAGCCTGACCCTCAGAGGTAGTTACTCTCTTCCAGCAAAGCCTAATAATGTGCTTCATAGGATGAGAATCAAAAAAGTGGTGCGGTGGCCTAGAGGTGGAGCTCTCGCCTCACAATCAGTAGGCTGTTAGTTCGATCCTAGGTAGAGGCAGATATTTCTCTCTCTGGGCACAATGAGAATATACTATCTGCTGAATATAACTCCACATTGGCGACAGGAAAGGCCTCTGGCCAGTAAACGCTCAGCTCCATTCAGTTGCCTTGACTTCATCCCGCAAGGGGTTATGGGATCATTAAAAGATTATGATGAGGATGAGGATCAAAAATACTAGGTTGTCACTTTCTTTAATGCTCTTCTGCTGTTATCAGTCTAGGACAGGGGTTCCCAATCTTGGGAACTTTAAGACGTGTGGACTTCAACTCCCAGAATTCTCCAGCCAGCATGCCAAGATGGGGAGCCCCTTGTCTAGAGTTACACTTGGAGCCATGTTGATTACAGCCCAGAAATGATCTGTCTGGGGTGTTCTTCACTGCAGCCTCCACTTCAAAGATCCCCTTGTGGTCTCCTCTCCATCCCTTCTTAGCTTCAGTGCCTTGGAAAACAAAAAGAACTGAGAAATTCTTAACAGGAATCTGCCCCACCTCCATCCAAGCGTCTTTTATCTACTGCACAGTTGGGATAATAATTATTATTTATATTAGACCCGCCGCACAATCTGCTGAAAAAATAATCTATGCAAAGTGCTTGGAATAGATTTTAAAATTCTTAGGGGATGATTAATGTAAGAGTAGCAAGTTCTTTGAATACATTTGTATTAATAATGAGTTATTGGGGGGATTTCCCCCCCCCAGCTCAAAGGACTGATATAGTAAAAAATTAACCACCATCATTTTAAACATGGCTTATAAATTAAGGTCCAGCTCGCCTCTCTGGCAGGTCAGTTCGAGGCTCCTAGGAATCTTTAAGAGGGCGTACAATTTTTTAAAAGATCTGCTCACTTTTGAACTCTCTAGTGTGCCTTTTTCCTCTGCGATGAATAGCAATGTGGATCTCAAGGATCACACTGTTTTGGGATTTATCCTACAACTCTATTATTAATGAAGGCAGTTGTGCAAGAGCATCACTTAGAGAATTGATGCTTTAGAAGTGTGGTGCTGTAGAAGCCTTGTGCGAATCCCTCTCCTCAAAGCAGAACACCCTACACCATTTCTGACAAATGGCAGTCCAATCTCTTCTTGAAAGTCTCAAGTGATGAAGCTCCCACAACTTCTGAATGCAACTTCTGTTCCATGGGTTGATTGCTCTCACTGTCAGAAAATTCCTTGTTTCTAGGTTGAATCTCTCCTTGGTCAGTTTCCATCCATTATTCCTTGTCTGGCCTTCAGGTGCTTTGGAAAATAGTGTGACCCCCTCCTCTCTGTGGCAGCCCCTTTAATATCGGAAGACTGCTATATCTAGAGGGATTACTGGATAAAGGAAAATTAAATTAAATTAAACCCAGAGATGCTCTTAATAAACTAGGACCTGTGACTTGGGGGTTTCTTTGCTCCAAAACAAGATGTTCGCTATTTGGGGGTGCTTCGTGATCCAGAATTTGTACTCAGATAGCAACTGTGGTCAACACTTGGATTTGCATAATTATGACTAACAGGCCAACTGATTAGATTAGATCACTCAGGCTGTGACTTGAGATCAAATGCTGCCCATTAGAAAAATCTGAACAAGTTGCCAGTTGCTCACTGAGCACCATTTAAATTGTTGGTATTGACCTTTAAAGCCGTAAGTGGGAATTCTGGCTCGGGATATAATTCATGCTAATTTATGGAGATCCTACAATATTTAAACCAGCCTATTGGAAATTATAGACTACGAAGAACACCATCCAATAAAAATGCAGTTGGTCTAAAAACGGCTGAAAGCTCTATTGGTATGACAGGTTTAAATGGGTCAGGAGCAGGTAACAGCTAAAGTCAGCTAGCATGAAGTCCTAGAACAGCCCCACAAAAATGAAGTCGCTCTGGGAACTTCACCTTGCTGCCCGTTTTAAATTTTCATCCCCAGCTCCTCACCCCTATACAGTGTGAACTGAGGGAGTAAGGAATGGAAATGATGGGACCCGCCTAGTTCTCTAAAATGTTGTCCACTTCTTGATTCTGGAGGAAATAAACCCACATCACCCTCAAGCCATTCCTTGTCTGCTGTGAGAATAGCAACTTCTAATTTATTTATTTTTTTTGCTGTGTCAAAAGTAGTGTTTTTCGTCTTCTGCCAGCACAACAAGTGATGTTATGAGCAGTCTTTAAATTTGTAGGAGAAACCTACTTTTCAACCAGCCAATGGATGCTTTTGTGGGCATTCTCCCTTCCTTCGAGATTCAGGGATGCCCAACCTTGGTAACTTTAAGATCTGTGGACTTCAACTCCTACCAAGCTGGCTGGGGAATTCTGGGTGTTGAAACCCACAGATCTTAAAAGTTCCAAGGTTGGACATCCCTGTTCTAGTTACTGACCATTGCCCTCTGTGACCATTTTGTTCTGGGTTGCTGGACTACTGCAATAACATTTTGGGGGGGGGAGTGTTCAATCAGCCCACCAGTGAACTGGGAGACATTTTTGGGTGTTTTTTTTTTAACCAGTTGCTGATGCAGCAATGGAATGGCAGATATTTCCTTTCCTTTCTTTTGAAATTGATCCAATGGAAAGAAGATGCTTGACCCAAAGGTGCTTTTTCAAGAGGCAACTGGGCTTTCTGGTTTTTCTTTGAAGACATTTCTCTTCTCATCCGAGAAGCTTCTTTTATTCTAGCTAACTGGTGGGGAATAAAAGGATTTATATTCTTCCAGTCAGCTGGTTGTTAGCACTCGGGATCATTGAGGCCACTTGAGGGTGTCAAGATGGAAGCCATCTTTTACACTGGGCCTTCAGGCCTGCCACATTTTCTACTGTGGGGAAATGGGAGGGGGGATTATATAGAGTAGGGGAGATATATAGCCTAAATAACATTCCTTTCTCAGAGAGTCAAGGACAACTTGCCCTGCACCTGGAGTGGTGTGACTGGGAGGAATCTCCAGTTGGGACGGTGCCTGATTGGATCATGTGATGGACATGTGGGTGCTGGACAAGGACTTGAACTTTCACTTGGGTGGGGAAAACCTGGAAGCTTTCAGATTCGGGTTTTCCCAGATGTGCCAATATGACCTAATAAAGTGGAGCTTTGAGGAAATTCAAGCCTCGGAGTCTTCTTTCATTGGGGGTGTTACTTGGAACCCTGACATTAACCCGAATCCTCTTTAACAACTCCTACCAGCTCCCCCCGAACTCCGGGGTGCTGTCCGGGGTCCTGAGCCCCAAGTGTCAACCTGATCCTGGGCGGCTCGAAGACTCAGGGAAAATGAAGGAGAAAAAAATGACAGAGGGGTAACCATAACCTCAGAATCACCTGAATTAGAGTGCAAATGGTTGTGGAACCTTCTTGGAACTGCTGAAAGTGTTGAGTGCTTGCTTTTCTGGCACAGATGTTGTAGGTCAGGGGTCTCCAACCTTGACAACTTTACGACTTGTTAATTACAGACTCCCAGAATTCGTCAGCCAGTCCACAAGTTGTAAAGTTGCCAAGGCTGGAGACCCCTGTCATAGGTAAAGCGGGAGCAGAATTCCAAAAATCGGGGACATGATCACCAGCATCTGGACAGAGCAGCATTATTGTCGAAGCTGGACATCTGGACAGCCATTTCTCAAGCTCCCTTCCTTTCTAGACAGCAGCAGCAGCAGCAGAGAGACAAGCAGTTTAAGAGAGATGTTTGGAATTGTCCCCGGTCATTCACGTTGCAAAAAATAGTCAGTTAACAGCCTTTCGCAAGCCAAGAACAAAACTTTGAATAAGGAGCCAAGAGACTGTATGCTGGAACCAAAACTTGGCAAACTTGCTGAGAAAATGGGTTAGGGTTAGGGTGAACACACGGAGGGAACCCTTATCGCTCTAAGATAATAGACAAACAGGACTGGCTCCGACCGAAAATGAACAAGAAAATAATCCCAAGGAAGGAAGATTGAAAGGACTGAGAGACTAACCAAGTTACAGGCTTTATACGATGGTGGTGAATGTTAAGGGCTGATTTACAGAAAGGCACAGTGGGGGGGGGGGGTTCTGCCATCCTTTCTAGTGGGCGGCAAAATGGGGTATGTGATCCCTCACTGGTTTGCAATCATTGAGTGCCTTCTTCAGCTGCTACATCCTTTCATGAATAATTGAACAATTCACTTTCTCAGCGGATTCATCCTTTCCCCTCCCCTCCATAGGCCCATCTCTGCTGCCTGGACCATCAGAAGGAGGACCATCAGAGGGAGACAGGATGGCTTTCCCGAGAAAGGGCTTGTTTGTCAAGCTATGATTTTGGTCCCAGTAATACAGAGCGTCCCCTTTCAGTGAAAATCCTCCTTTGCATTGAAAGCTCCTTTCCATTCAGGACTGGCTGTAACAAGGAAAGGAGATAGAGTGGCTTGAAATAGCCCTGCTCCATGATTTGACCCCTGTGCCCCTAATCTAGCAGAGCTCAGCCTTTCCGCAGCCAGGACACTTAAAACGACCACTTTGCAGGGGGTTACTTCTATTTTGTTCTTTTAGCAAGTGAGTATTTTTTTCTCGTGATGTTAAGAGCATCACTGATCCCTTTTCTGATGAAAATCAGGACATCTCCATGGACTACCAACCCTGCAAAGAGACCATTCTTGTCCTGAACCATCTTGGTGACTTCAAGGACAGTAGAAGGAGCTGCGCCTATTTTTTTGCCGTCGCAGATCTTGCTAAAATGCCCAGACTCCATCCAAGTGGAAGGAAACTGTTAAAAGAAGTTGGAAAAGAAAAGACCTGCATGTTACCTGTTCCTTCCCTTCATCACCGAGCTATAAGCTTGCCATGAGTGGGGTTTCAATTTACCTGGCTTTGTACAGGTACACTAGGGAGGTTTTTTTTTTTTTTCATTTTATTAAGCATTTATAGGCCGCCCTTTTCCCTGAGGGGACTCAGGGCGGCTTACAATAATAGGGGAGGGGAGTGCGGGACAAAACGCAAAAAGAAAATGTGAATAGAAATAATTAGCAATAAAAAACCCAACATTCATTCAACATTCGGGAGGGGCGAGAGTAAAGTCTTATCCCCAGGCCTGACGGGATAGCCAGATCTTGAGGGCTGTGCGGAAGGCCTGGACGGTGGTGAGGGTGCGGATCTCCACGGGGAGATTGTTCCATAGCGTCGGAGCTGCAACTGAGAAGGCTCTCCTCCGCGTAGTCGCCAGTCGGCACTGACTGGCGGATGGAATTCGGAGGAGGCCTACTCTATGCGATCTGATGGGACGGAGGGAGGTAATCGGCAGAAGGCGGTCTCTCAAATAGCCAGATCCACTACCATGGAGCGCTTTATAGATGGTAAGAAGGACCTTGAAGTGCACCTGGAGACCAACAGGTAGCCAACGCAGCTCACGGAGGATCGGTGTTATGTGGGTGAACCGTGGTGCGCCCACAATCACTCGCGCGGCTGCATTTTGGACTAGCTGAAGTCGCCGGATGCTCTTCAAGGGCAGCCCCATGTAGAGCACATTGCAGTATTCCAGCCTAGAGATCACAAGGGCTCGAGTGACTGTTGTGAGGGCCTCCCGGTTCAGGTAGGGCCGCAACTGGCGCACCAGGCGAACCTGGGCAAATGCCCCCCTGGTCACAGCTGATAAGTGGTGGTCGAAACTCAGCTGTGGGTCCAGGAGGACTCCCAAGTTGCGGACCCTGTCTGAGGGGTATAAATTTTGACCCCCCAGCCTGAGCGATGGAACGTCAGCCAAATTGTTGGGAGGAAAACACAACAGCCACTTGGTCTTGTCCGGGTTGAGTACCAGTTTGTTAGCTCTCATCCAGTCTTTAACAGCCTCAAGACCCCGGTTCATCACGTCCACCGCTTCATTGAGTTGGCACGGGGCGGACAGATACAACTGTGTATCGTCCGCGTATTGGTGGTATTTTATCCCGTGCCTCCGAATGATCTCGCCCAGCGGTTTCATGTATATGTTAAACAGCAGGGGGGATAAGACCGAACCCTGCGGCACCCCATAAGTTAGGGGCCTCAGGGACGATCTCTGCCCCCCCACCGACACCGACTGCGACCTGTCCGAGAGGTAGGAGGAGAACCACTGCAGAACAGTGCCGCCCACCCCCACCTCCCGCAGTCATCGCAGAAGGATACCATGGTCGATGGTATCGAAAGCCGCTGAGAGGTCAAGGAAAACCAGGATGGACGCGTGGCCTCCATCTCTGGCTCTCCAGAGATCATCGGTCAATGCGACCAAAGCGGTTTCTGTGCTGTAACCGGGCCTGAAGCCTGACTGGAAGGGGTCAAGATAGTTAGCTTCCTCCAAGGTACGCTGAAGCTGGAAGGCTACCACCTTCTCAACAACCTTCCCCACAAAGGGGAGGTTGGAGACTGGACGGTAGTTATTAAGAACAGCTGGATCCAAGGACGGTTTCTTCAGGAGGGGTCTCACCACCGCCGTCTTAAGCGCGGTGGGGAAGTACCCCTCCCGAAGAGAGGCGGTAAGAACCACCTGGATCCAGCCTCGTGTCACCTCACTGCTGGTGGCAACCAGCCAGGAGGGACACGGGTCCAGTATACAGGTGGAGGCACTCACAGCTCGCATAGCCTTGTCCACATCCCCGGAGGCAACATCCTGAAACTCAACCCAGAGATGGTCTGCCAAGTCATTCCCCTGTGTCTCGGCTGGATCTGCGGGGGTGGAGTCCAGGTCCGACCGAAACCGAGCAACTTTGTCCGCCAAGAACTGAACATACTCCTCAGCCCTACCCTGTAAGGGGTCCCCCGTCTCCCTCCTATTTAGGAGGGAGCGGGTTATCCTAAACAGGGCGGCTGGGCGGGACTCGGCGGACGCTACCAAGATGGCAATGTGTGTTCTCTTAGCTGTTCTTAATGCCCGAATGTACTCCTTGGTGCATGCTGTCAAAAGTGCTCGGTTCGGTTCGGACCTATCGGATCTCCACTGGTGCTCTAGGCATCTCCTCCGGCTCTTCATCTCCCGGAGCTCCTCAGTGAACCAAGGAGGCCTCCGGGGGCCGCTGACCCGGAGGGGCCGTAGTGGCGCAATTCGGTCCAGAGACTCTGACGCTGCCGAGTGCCAGGCAGCAGCAAGAGTCTCCGCCGAACTGTGGGCGAGAGTATCAGGAATAACCCCAAGCTCCGTCTGGAACCTTACAGGGTCCATAAGTCGCCTGGGGCGGAACCACCTGGTCGGTTCCTCCTCCCTACGGTGGGGGTTTGGCCTCCGGAAGTCTAGCCTCAGTAGGCAGTGGTCTGACCACGACAGGGGTATGATCTCATTACCCCTCAGACCAAGATCATAACTCCACTGCTCCGAGAGGAATACGAGGTCGAGTGTGTGACCCGCTGAGTGAGTCGGGCCTCGAATTATCTGGGTCAAGCCCATGGCTGTCATGGAAGCCATGAACTCCTGCGCTCCATCAGTGTTCATCGAGCGAAGGCAAGTTAAAGTCCCCCAGAACCATAAGCCTGGGGAACTCAATTGCCAGCTCGGCTACTGACTCGAGGAGCGAGGGGAGGGCTGCTGCAACGCAGTTGGGAGGCAGGTACGCTAGCAGCAAACCCACTTGACCCTTGAAGTCCAGCTTCACCAGTAGGGACTCACACCCGGCAAGCTCCGGAGCAGGGATCCTACGAGGTGCTAAAGGTTATTCCAAATTCTATCACAATCAGCTCTACAGTGTTAAGCAAGAGCAGCTGAGATCAAACCAACATTCCAGTATTTTTTGCACTATAAGACGCACTGGAGCATAAGACGCACATTAACTTTAGAGGAGGAAAACAAGAAAAAAAATATCTGCCTCTGCCTCCCAGCATCCATCCGGTATTCATCTGGCTAGTGTCCTTGCAGCAAACAGCAAACAGCCTGGTCAACTTCAGAATGTTATTGCAGCCCCAGCAGGTGACTTGTCAGCTGAGCTGAGCTGCTGCCGGCAAACACTGACGCCTTCGCTGCTGAGCAGCTGATTGGTAGTTGGATCAGCCTCCCGAAATACTGCCAATCAGCTGGTGCAAATAAGATTCACAGACATTTCCACTCACTTGGGGGAGTGGGGTGGGAGAGCTTCTTATAGTGTGGAAAATTATGGTAATTTTCTGCCATGAAAAAAAGGCAAGAAAATGTGAGACTTCTTACCATCTTATTAACACTCCACCAAACATGAATCAGGGTCTTTAAGGACAATCCACAGGTTTAAATGTATTCTTAAACTTTGAATTCTGAGTCCAGCTGTTTAAATGTAATTATGATGGTATCTACTTTTTCTACTAATAATAGGAAGGTGGCAACATGAAGTATTCTACTTCCAGCCTTGGACGGATAAATCCATTATTCAACCTGCTACCTTTTGCAGATTTCACTGGGAATCCCTTAATTTCTCTCTCTCTCTCAATATATAATTAGATTCCAAATGAAGTCTTAGTTAGTGGAGTTAGCTGACTATGAAAGATTACAAACAAATGTTATGTACAGTACATTGGACATTAACTAGACTCTCCAGTCTTAGAAGTAATGTACCTTATTACTGATTTCCAGGGACAAACTGCAAAGCCCCATCTCCCCCTTATAAGCTGTTCAGCCAACGCTGGAGACAATGATGCTGGGTGCAACGGGCAAGAGAGATCCAACGAGATTCTTCTTATGTTCTTACTCTTACGCTAAAAATCAAAAGACGCTAGAATCTTACAATGGAAAGTTAAATTTAGAACAAAGCATGTCAGCCTCCCTGCGGGATTTCACTTTGCCTGTTGCAACTGCGAAGGAATTCAAGAGACACACACAAAGGTTTTGTCCATACAAATCACTTCTTGGGTTATTATTCCAACCACATAGCACTAAACCAAAGTGAGAGAAAAATATCAATAAAAAACTTTCACTAACAACGTTATTAACCATGTTATCAAACTGCAAACAGTACCCAAATGAGCAGAAGAACCATATTGTAATTAAGCCCAGAGACTTGGGCTCTTGAGAGGTGGGGATTGAGGGGGGGGAGAGATGGAGAGCAGAGTGGGATTCGCATTTGTTCCCTTTTCACATCTCTGAAAGCAATGCTCAGCTCATTCCAAGGGATCTTTTAACAAGCTTCTGCAGCTGCTGCTACCTTTTCAGAAGCATGCTGGATTCTCAAAGGCCCTTATGTCTCATACTCAGATGTAGACTATTTGTCATGGCTAACCCAGTCATCTCCTTCCCTGGCCAGCTGCCTGCCTTTTATGTGCCACTAGGACACAATCTGGGATAGATACCGTATGTCAGATCAATAGCCATTCTTAGGTCTGCTCAGTTGCTGCCAAAGAAGCTGGAGGCTGCTGCTTCCCATTGTTCTCTTGCTTTTGGGAGTGAAAAAGAAGCATAAGGACTAACTCATGGTGCCATGAAGTTGGTGAGAATAGAACAAAGATCACCACACCCCTTTCTGCCTCATTTTCCATCCCTAAGGCCTGAAAATACAAACTTATGGCAGACATGGAAGTGCTATAGAGTGCACCTTCCTATGCGGCCTTTCTAGAGGGTTCTAATTCAGAACGGAAAAAGATCACTCGATTCCTAAGGAAGCTATACTGGCTCACTGGAGAAGAATGACTTTAGCTCCAAACAAATCCCGGGCTGCTTGAGGGCAAAACTGATCCCCTTCATATAATTATCTGAGTGACGTGACATGTTATCCTTTGGGGTAAGAAACACCTTTCCAAACCAGGAATTCACCTCCCATCATTCAAATAACAGCAGTGCCTGCTAGAACTTGTGTTCCTACAAACTCCCTCCTTTTCCCCACTTTTGGATCTATTGCTCGGTGCTGAGTGTGAATTGCATTCCTTTGTCAGACAAAAGAGAAGGAAGGTACCTTTAGTCTATCCTAATTCATCAGTATTTGGCAGCTGTCAATCTTAAGAAATGGTCCGGCTTGTACCCCCACTCCTAGGGATCTTCTTTCTCTGTGGCCTTCACACCCTCCCGCTTTTGCCTTCCTTTTTTTTCCAGTTTTTTGAGCAGAATATCAGAGTTTGCAGATTTACTAAAAAATATTCAGTGCTTATTTTGAGATTAAAAACAAACAGCCCTCCCCAAAATACACATAATAAAAGAAGAAGAGAAAGGAAGAATCGTCCTTTCTCAAGATTTCTTCCCAAAATGGATTCTCTAGGAGTGCTTGACTGCACACGGAAACTTTTAGTCATCTATAAAAAGCAGTCTTGCTAAAAACACAACACCAGGGTTACAGGAACAATAGGGGGATTTTGACTCGGCCATTGGTTCCTCAGGATGGCTGAGAGGAAGAGTTAAGAATTCTCTATCAAAAACTACTGGGGTGGAAAAACCCATCGTACTGCCTCAGGGTAGGCAAAAAAACACATCACAGTTTATAGAAATGGAAGCATCTGAAAGGAAAATAAGGCTGGAGAAATTGGCTTGGAGGTCCTCTCCAGTCGCTACCTCCTCTAGACTCGCTTCTCCCAAGATGTCCACAGAGGAGAAAGGATGCAACCACTGGACAAGTCAAGCAGTCTTCACGTCATGTCCATGCTGATCGCCCAAGCCCACCAAGCCAGGCTTAAAGGAGGGTTGGCTCTTCCTCTGTTTCCTGGTTTAGTTGCTCTCCACAAGTTTAGCCAGGTCTTGTCTGAGCTCACTCAGCTCAAAGAGTTTCATGTCCATGATCTCTGCCAATTTGGCTACCTCCTGGTACATCTTCTCCCGTTCAGAAAGGGTCTCCGAGAGGGATTGCTCGGCCGAATGCAAGCGCCGCTCCAGCTCTGTGTTCTGTCTCTCTAGGTCCTAAAGAGAGAACAAAGAAGAGTCCTCAACCACATGGAAATCAAACATCCATGAGGTTGGAGAGACCTGGCTTGGGCACTCTTTGTAGAGGAACCTGAGCTTCTTAGGCAGACTCCCCCCCCTCCCCCAGGCATCTCTTATATAAAAGGATTTCTGCTGCAGTAGAAGTGGGAAACGTTTTCCTGTGGGAACCCATACAAAGTTGTGGTGTGCTAGAGGCATCTGACCTGGTATAAGGCAGCTTCAAATATTCATAAGCTATGATTCAGACAAATAACGTAAACCAGAAGGTCGAGAGGAAAGTCTACGGAGATTCTCAGTCATCTGGGTCATGACTGTACCAAAGGTGCTTTTTTCAAGAGGCAACTGGACTGGTTTTTCTTTGAGATCATTTCACTTCTCATGCAAGAAACTTCTTCAGCTCTGACTGGATGGTGGGGAATGGAAGGATTTATATTCCTTGCAGACAGCTGGTCATTTGCATCCTTTTAGAGAGTCGTTGAGGCCATTTGGAGGTTTATCTGTGTTCTCCGGGTCACCTGAGTAGTGCAAATGGGTGTGGAGCAGAGGTGGTATTTAGCAGGTTCTGACCAGTTCTGGAGAACCGGTAGCAGAAATTTTGAGTAGTTCGGAGAACCATTAAATACCACCTCTGATCGGGAGGGAATGGGGATTTTGCAGTAACCTTCTCCTGCCATGCCCACCAAGCCACACCCACAGAACTAGTAGTAAAAAATTTTGAATCCAACCACTGGTGTGGAGCCTTCTTGGAACTGTAGAAAGGACTGTGTTGTAGACTGGAGATAGATGATGTCATATCCCTCACCCTCTGTTGAGAGAGGGCTGTTTCAATTTTGATACAGGTCCTCTTTGATCCCACTTTCAAACCAGCGGTCCTCTCTATCCAAAATGGGGACTTTGCTCTCTTCAAAAGAGTGGCCTTTGTCTTTTAAATACAGATGGACTGCTGAATCCAGCTCCGATGGGTTTATTCTTCTATGTTGTGTCATGCGTTTATGAAGTGGTTGTTTTGTTTCCCCAATGTACGGATCTGCATAGGGCTCACTGCATTGTACTGCATATTCCATGTTGCTCAGTTTGTGTTTGGGTGTTTTATCCTTGGGGTGGACAAACTAATGCAGAAGCTTGCCCACCCCAGGGATAAAACATCCAGACACAAACTGACCAATGTGGTATATGCAATACAATGCAATGAGCCAGATGACACAGATAAACCTGCAAAAACAAGAGAGCCTTAACAACTCTCTAAAGGATGCAAATGACCAGCTGTCTGCAAGGAGTATAAATCTTTCTGGAACGAACTCCCCGTGGAGATTCGAACCCTCACCACCCTCCAGGCCTTCCGCAAAGCCCTTAAAACCTGGCTGTTCCGACAGGCCTGGGGCTAAAGAACTGTTGCCCCCGCCTTGAATTGGTATGACTGTTGTGTTTTAATTATGCATTGTTTTTTATGTCGTTTAAATTCTTGTTTGTATCCCCCTTCCCTGGTTGAGTTGTGAGCCGCCCTGAGTCCCCTTCGGGGGGAAAGGGCGGCATATAAATAAAATCAACATCAACAACAACATCAACAACTTTCCATTCCCCACCATCCAGTCAGAGCTGAAGAAGCTTCTTGGATGAAAAGCGAAACACCTTCAAAGAAAAATCAGAAAGTCCAGTTGCCCCTTGAAAAAGCACCTTTGGGTCGAGAAGAAAGAAAACCAGGAAGAAACAAAAAATGAAAGACATCAGAACTGTTGACAACCCAAGCTGCTTGGTGGCAAAGAAACTACTGTATTTTGGAGTATAAGACGCTCCAAAGTATAAGACGCACCTAGCTTTTGGGGAGGGAAACAAGGGAAAAATATTTGCCTCTGCCTCCCAAGCAATTTCCCTCCTTGCAACAAACAGCATAGACAATATATACTGTTTGTAATTTTATATTTCAGACTATACTTGTACAGATGACGTTAAAATCGATGTGCTTTCTGGAAGTATAGTTATTCTCTGCTATTTAAAAGAATAGCACTTTTTAAAACAATAGCACTGGGCCTCTTCAGATCAAGCATTTATTTTAAAAAGCTTCTTCATTTTGTTAAATTGTCTAAAATAATAAAACAGTCTTAAAAAAATAAGTTTAATAATTTGAACATTCTATATGCATTTATAGTTGTTGATTTACCTCCTTGCAGCAAACAGCCTGATTAGCACAATAATTTTTTTTCCCTCCCAGCAATTTGCCTCCTGGAGCAAACAGCAAGTTTTACTTTCAATTTCTCCCCATCATCAGCTCCCCATACATTCAGTGTATAAGACACACCCAAATTTTCACCCTCTTTTTTTGGGGGGGGGAAAGGTGGGGTACCCCATACAGGTGTTTTGCCATGTCCTCCTTTGGACTTTTTCCATAACCATTTCTCACCCTCTATTGTCTTTTGTTACCTGCACCTTTTGGCGGGTTTCCTCATATTCATCATCTGGTTGCTGCTGCAGCCCCTTTTGGTTTCTCAGTTGTTGAAGCTCCTGAATCATAAGTAGGCAGGGAGAATGTCATGAAAGAAAACAGAGAAGCTATGTTAAAACAAAATCGAGCGTGAAAAATGTAATTTGTACTTCCACAATTTATTTTTGGAAACAGGGCAGATTAAACTTTCAGATGAAATGGAACGTTTCTGGACTATCATCTCCAAATCATGGCTGCTCCCTTCAGTTCTTGGCATTGATGATCAGGTACGGAGCTTGCAAACGGAGGAGGAGGAGGTAGGAAAAAATCCTGCTCAATAGAATATTCACACAATACAGGTAATGGGGGTCTTTTCATGGTCCAGATGTTGTGTGAACTTTCTAATCCATTCAAGTCGCGAGGGTGTAGTTTTAACCTCAAGGTATTTTGTTCAAAGGAAACAGATGCCATAAACTGAGAAGACGAGCTACATTTACAAATATCTGTATCTTCTCAAAAAATCCTAATGAATTAACCTAGCAATCATGAGAGCATTAAGGGACGATTCCCTGCAAACTGCATCAGATTCCCTACAAACTGCATCTGTCACTCTTGCAGATGACACGTGAATGGAGGACTTGGATGGAGTGATATGTTTTTTTGCAATAATGACAAACATCTATAGTTCGGTGTAGGATGAGGGTGAAGGTTTGTTCTCTGAGCTCGTGGGTTGGTTTCCAAATGTTTCGTTACCAGACTAGGTAACATCTTCAGTGGAGTTTAGGGGATGTCGGTGTCAGTGTTCTTCTGTTTATAAGGGCTTCAGGTGTGTGTGTGTCAAATGAGGGTCTTGTGATGGGTCAGGTGTGAATAATCAGCCTTGTGATAGGGAGGTTACATCAGGTCAGGGTCATTGGGAGATGAACTGCTAGTGGTGGTGGTGGGAGTTACGTGGGTTAGTTGAGGGTCGGTGCCATCTCAGGTTGGCTGTGTGGTTGATTTGGATTCTGAGAGGTTTGTAGGCTGGTTGTAGGTCCATGTGTCTGTTGATGGAATTGACATACAACCAGCCTACAAACCTCTCAGAATCCAAATGCCCAAGGCTCTGTCAGCCCCACTAGATAAATCAGGCCAGGAAATCAAGTCCAGAAAAAGACCAGAACTATGCTTTTTTCAGATTTGCTATAACAACAGAATCTTGCAAATCTGATTATGCTATACATCCCTGCTTTCTTATAATACAGTGGCTCAGGGAAGACTCTGCCTGAATATTCTGAAGATTAACTTGTTTATTATGACTTAAAAAATATTTCAGCCATCCTTGCCTATGTAACAGTTCTTGCATACGTCTGTCAAGGTCACCTCCCTTACTCTCTACAGGCTCATCTTCT
Organism: Thamnophis sirtalis; assembly: GCF_051295495.1. Classification (NCBI taxonomy): domain Eukaryota; kingdom Metazoa; phylum Chordata; class Lepidosauria; order Squamata; family Natricidae; genus Thamnophis; species Thamnophis sirtalis. The sequence goes on along the minus strand of NW_028261381.1, from coordinate 168,722,215 downwards.
CTCCCCAACAGTTTAACCTTTACATGAAACTGCTGGCTGGGGAATTCTGGGAGTTGAAGTCCACAAGTCTTAAAGTTGTTAAGGTTGGAGAGCCCTGCAGTAGAGGACCCAGCAGTCGAGAAACACACCTCAGACTAGCATTTAGTACAGTACTGTAGTAATGAAGGCTTTGGCAAAAACATTCAGATACTGCCTGGCTATCTATCTATCTATCTATCTATCTATCTATCTATCTATCTATCTATCTATCTATCTATCTATCTATCTATCTATCTATCATCTATCTATCTATCTATCTATCTATCTATCTATCTATCTATCTATCTATCTATCTATCCATCCATCCATCCATCCATCCATCCATCCATCCATCCATCTATCTATCATCTATCATATTTATTGGCTGCCCATCATATTACAGGGTAACTCTGGGCATATTACAATATTAAAATATAAAACTACTGTAGTTTTTGGAGTATAAGATGCACTTTTTTCCCTCCTAAAAGAGGCTGAAAATTTGGATGCGTCTTATACTCCGAATTTAGCCCACTCACCCCAACCCCTAGCCTTTGGCTTCCACGCATCCTCTTCCTGGCTGCAGAAATTGTCACCGAGAATGGCGTTTTCAGCCTCCAAATGCTCAGTGCGCGGTGCCAAAAATGGCTACCTGGAACAGCTATTGCCTTCTCTTACCCCTTTCCTGCTTTAGTCACTGGCGCTCCCTTCGAGGATCAGTTGTGCTTTTGAAGCTGTTTTTCAGCCCAAACACAAGCTAAGTGACTTTCCGTGCTTTGCCTGTTTTTCTAATTGCTGCTCCCTCCGACAATCAGCTGTGCTGTAGAAACACAGCCCCCACCATCCCCAACCTCAAAACCAGTGATCATACTAATGTGCTGAAGCTGGCCAGGCTAAGGACTAGCCAGATGAATACCTGGTAGGCAGAATCCCCCCCCCCAATTTTCCTCCCCAAAAACTAAGGTAAGTCTTATACTCCGAAAAATACAGTAAATAACTATATAAATAAAATACAAAAATATAAAAATACAAAATTCAATAGCTAAAAGATGGGAAGGAAAGAAGTAGGATGAGCAGGGGTGGGGATCTGATATTAATCTATCAGCCACTTCCAACATGAAGCCCCTCCTTTGGTGCCCCAAGCCAACTGGCAGAGCTAGGAAACAGCAGAGAAGGCCCTTCTCCTGGACCCTGCCAGCTGGAATTCCCTGGCCAATGGGGTCTGCAGCATGCCTCCTCTGCCGTCCTGTGTGGGACAGGTCAATTCCATACAAGATCAGAATCATGCAGGCAATGATTTCCACTTGCAGAAGTGACAAGTTGGATTTTGAAGACGCAGGATAGAAAGAGAACGGATGCTTCTGAACTTTGATTCGGAGAAGACTCCTAAGAGTAATACTGATAGCCAAGCAAGGTAACAAATAGATCATAGAGCAAATCAATCCACAGTTTTCACTCCAGGCATAAAGGATCACATATTATGATATTTTGTGAAGACATAGCTCTATAGAAAAGTCCACAATGCTGGGGAAAGTGGGGGGGGAAAGGGGGTAAATAGCAGCAAGATGGATGGGCTTGATTACAACAGTGGACTACACACTGCCAGAAAACCTGATGGAGCAATTAGAAAGCAGGTTATCCTAGGGGGAAAAAATCTCAGCTGTTCACTAGCAGTTGACACTGATGTAATGGAAAATTGTTGTGGCCCAGCAGGAGCTGTTGGAGCTGCAAACAGACTCTGATAGCGAGGGGCCGTATGAGTCGGCTCTGGAAGATGTGGAGGACCCAGGACAGGGTTCAGACTCCGAGCAGGGACCAGAGAGGCTGGTTGATCACCAGGAGGCGCCTGAGGCATGGAGCAGCGGTGAAAGCCAAAGGGAGTGTGCCCATGACGTCAGGCCCTGGAGCAGTGGTGAAGACGTCAGGCCTTTGAACAGTGATGAGGTTCAGAGGGAATTGGTCCCAGATGCCTGGCAGAGGCGGACAGGTAAATGCCAGCAGCAATTAAGGAGACAAAGGAGATAATTGGACCTAGGTGGTTGTGATTAGGCCCTTCCCAAGAGAGTATATAGGGAGAGACTTTGGGAGGAGGCTGTTTGCAGGATTCAACTAACATACTAACGCTGGAGAAGCTCTCATATGTATTTCTTATCTTGGAAGTCTGGGTTGCTGCCAAAGTCTTGTCGGTGTGTTAATTTACTGTGAATAAATTGTCTAGCAGTAATCTTGTGGCGGCGTGCCTCATCGTAAGGAGGGGGGAGGGTAAGAACAGAACATAATCATAATCAAACTGCTTAGGGTAATTTGATTGCAGCTAAATAGAAATGTTCCCCAAAATAATTGTTGTTCTCAGTTAGCATGATTAAGTGATGCTACATCTAAAAGTAGGGTCTGGAGTAATGGTGAACCGGGTTAAGAATTTAGGGTGAATACCAACACTCTACATGCTGGTGAATTGTGAAGGTAGGCAATGTGGATTTAAGTTTTGAAAAGCTGTGTATTTCTGTTTTTCCCCTCTCCTTTGCAAATAGCGAGTTAGATCCTAGTCTCGTCTCTTCCTGCTTTTTTAGTTTTTTGTCTCCTCCCTTAGAGGCAGCTGCAGTCACTGTGCATGAATGGAGCGCTCCTTATTCTTGTGTGGGTCCCCTGAGCGTTTGTGTCCCTGTCTCTTCTCCATCTGGGCTCATTGAAGGCACGGTAAGTAGGGGAGGTAGCTGGAGGCAAAGGGTTGTCAAGCTCTGTTTCTGAATAGTGAAAGAGGATTCGCGCGTTTCAGAATCAGTCATGCTATAGCAGTGCATCAATAATGCATCAGTAATGCTATTACTAGCTAGGCCGCTTCGTTTGCTCACTGTGTGTGAGGAGAAAGTGCACCTCTGTCACACTGGCTCCAGTTCATTTCTGCGGATGCATAAGGTGTAGCATTTGGCAACAGGATCCTGTCATTTCTGTTTACATTTCGGGGGATTCCCCTTCTCCTTTCAAGAAGAAATTCTATGATTGTGTATCTTCCTCATAGTAGTGTCAATTCTCTGCTCTTGGTGCAATTTGGGCACCAAATCATTCAATTTAGCTTTATTTAAAATCAGGGCAGCCGGCTCAGGCAGTTATTATCCATCCTCTGCTCCTTTATTTGCAGTCATTAAAGTAATGAAATTTGTCAAATTACAAGGGCAAAATTGGGGGGGTGTTCTTTTTTTTAAAAAAAGGAATATTGTATCAACAAATATAAGCAGAAGTTCACACATGTTCTACGACACCTCAGGTGTACTTCAGGCGACTCATCATCTCTCCTGTACAATTCCAGGAAAAGGAAGGTTGGCCCTGTGCACCCAGCACAATCACCTTGAATATTAGATCCATGCAAATTCTAATTACTGCAGCAAAGGAGAGAAAAGCAAGGCAGCATCGGTGACCCCTGAAGTTCTGTTTCCGCTACACGTTTAATCGGATCACCTGCCAGCCCAGTCAAATCTCCTTGCCAGGAGTTCTGGCAGCACAGTCACATGAATCAAACTGACAATTAGGGTAATGCAGATGCTCCATCCATTTTTCTCCAGGAAGTGCCTCGGGTTCCGTGAGCCCTTTGCAACCGAAGAGCAAGTAGCTTCACTCTAATTGACTCAATTAACCCAAAATTGTGGATTCAAAGGCTCTGATCAATGAACATGTTACGTGAACTGGGTTTGTACTCTTCTAGGCTGGTTCATTGCAGCTACAGTATTTATTTAATGTTATTTGTACAGCTGCCCATCTCACATTTGTGTCTCTGGGTGGCTCATAGTTAAAAAGAACCAAATAACAATAGACAAAAATGCAGGAAGAGAGTAAAAATGCAATACAGGTAGTCCTCGACTTACGACCACAACTGAGCTCAAAATTTCTGTTGTTAAGAGAAACAGCTGTTAAGTGAATTTTGCTCAATTTTACGACTGTTAAGTGAACCAGTGCAGTTGATAAGTTAGCAACCTGATTATTAAGTGAATCTGGTTTCCTCACGGACTGCTTGTCAGAAGGTCACAAAAGGAGATCACATGATCTTTGACCCGGCAACGGTCATAAATATGCACCAGTTGCCAAGCATCTGAATTTTGATCACATGACCACGGGGATGCTGGAAAGATCATAATTGTGAAAAATGTTCATAAGACCCTTTTTTTCAGTGCCGTTGGAACTTTGAACGGTCACTAAATGAACTGTGGTAAGCCGAGGACTAGCTATAATCCTGAAATCCAAATAATAAAAAAAACTAATTAAAAGCAAAATTAAAACATAAAAGCATAAAAAGCAGGCAAGTCATGGATCAATCAGTGGGACCATCTTGCAGACTCCAAAACTGTAACCAGATCCCCAGGTTGGTGGACAAAATCATGCAAGCAGGCTTGAATCCAATCTAACCTCCTGGGAGGCGGGGGGGGGGGGATCATGTTCTAAATCACCTGTCACCAACTGGTAGTCCATGGATCACTGGTGATCCGTGAGAAAATTTTGGTGGCCCACAGAAAAATTATTTGCATTTTTTATATTGCACTAAATCAGGGATCCTCAAACTACGGCCCCTGGGATGGATACGTGCAATGAAGGCTTGTGTTGATGCAGAGAGTCTCCCCTTTGGGGTCTTTTTGTGCAGATTGTAGGGGGGCAGAAATTTCCACTTGGGGTCTCCTGGTGAGGGGCTATGGGTGAAGGCTGGAGGGAAACACCGCTGGTGGCGAAGAGCCAGAGGGCCTCGTTCCAGTGGGACTGCATCATGGCCTGGAACTGGCTGACCGTCTCAGCCTGCTGAGCCTCCAGGCACTGGTACCTGGCCTTGCACTCCCGCAGGTCTTCCCTCTGCTTGGAAAGCCTATGCTCGTAGTCCTCAGTGAGGTGCTTCTGCTGAGCCTCCTTCTTGGTCAGACACAATTTGAACTGAGCGAGCTGTTTTGCCAACTCTTTCTCATAGTGGCTGCTTAGCTCCAACAACTGCTTCCTGTTTGGGGCCCTAAGGAGCCCAGGCAGGCAGGCAAGGAGTGGCTGGGAGGGGAGGGACGAATAGAGGCTGGCGAGGCACCCCTCGACGTAAGAGCCAGAGGGCCTCGTTCCAGTGGGACTGCATCATGGCCTGGAACTGGCTGACCCACAGCTGACTTTTGAACACCACTTGTCGGCTGTGACCAGGGGGGCATTTGCACAGGTCCGCCTGGTGCACCAGTTGCGTCCCTACCTGAACCGGGAGGCACTCACAACAGTCACTCGTGCCCTTGTGACCTCTAGACTGGACTACTGCAACGTGCTCTACATGGGGCAGCCCTTGAAGAGCATTCGGCGACTTCAGCTTGTCCAGAATGCAGCCGCGCGAGCGATCGTGGGTGCGCCTCGGTTCACCCACGTAACACCTATCCTCCGCGAGCTGCGCTGGCTACCTGTTGATCTCCGGATACACTTCAAGGCGCTAGTTGTCACTTATAAAGCCCTTCATGGTATTGGACCTGGGTACTTGAGAGACCGCCTGCTGCCAATTACCTCCAACAGACCGATTAGATCCCACAGATTAGGCCTCCTCCGAATTCCATCCGCCGGCCAGTGTCGACTGGTGACTACCCGGAGGAGAGCCTTCTCTGTGGCTGCTCCAACCCTCTGGAACGAACTCCCCGTGGAGATTCGAACCCTCACCACCCTCCAGGCCTTCCGCAAAGCCCTTAAAACCTTGCTGTTCCGACAGGCCTGGGGCTAAAGAACTGTTGCCCCCGTCTCGAATTGGTATGACTGTTATGTTTTAATCATACATTGTTTTTTATGTCGTTTAAATTCTTGTTTGTATCCCCCTTCCCTAGTCGAGTTGTGAGCCGCCCTGAGTCCCCTTCGGGGGAAAAGGGCAGCATATAAATAAAATCAACATCAACATCAAGTGACATCAAGTTCGCCACGCCCACCCAATCACATGACCACCTAGCCATGCCCACCCAGCCAGTCATTAGGCATTATTAGTGGTCTGCGCGATTCAATATTATGAATTTAGTGGTCCCTGAGGTCCAAAAAGTTGGGGACCTGCCCTTTTGTTCTAAAGGGCGGGTGCTGTAGCAGAAAAGTCTCTCCCTCCTGCATCCTATCAGATGCCCCTGCTTAATCAATGGGACCCACAGCCTGCCCTTCCCGATGGATCTGATGGGATGGGTAGATGTACAGAGGCAGACCCACAAATAACCCACCTCCATGCCTTGTATAGTTTTATAGGTTATTACCAGCACTTTTGAATTTAACCCTCGCAATCAGACTGGCAAACACAGCCCAAGTAATTTTTCTCAATCAGCAAATAGAGTGTTATTACTAATCTAATCTTGCAGAATGAGATACAGAGAATTGAGGGGTCCTTGGTGCTCTCTGAGCTTGCTTTTTTCTTGCAGATGTTTCATTACCCTAACTAGGAAACATTATCAGTGCTAGTGATGATAGCATGGATGATATTATGTAACCGGGTAATGAAATGTCTGCAAGAAAACAAGTGACCAAGGACCCCTCATGTCAACCCTGAGCTACAACTATTCTCTTTTACCAGAGAATTACTTATATAATAAAACCACCCACAGATTCTCTCTTCTTGCTTTTAATTGTGGACTTCTGAATTTATAAGCTCTGCTCTAGATTGGCAGCTTAAGAGACCTGGGATGCAGCTACTGACCTCATCTTTGGCCTTCACCAACTGTTCCAGCTCTTCTAAAGCTGGGCAGGTCTCTTTCCTGACATCGCTTGAGGAATTGTGGCCCCCCTGGGCTTCCAGCTCTGCCACCTATGGGAAATTGGAGAGAAGGAGAATGGAGGTGATTACTTAGAACAGGGGGTCAGCAGAATGGTTGAAAAGTGGTGGGCTACAAAATAATCATGACCATTAAGTCTGAAAAACACATGGATTTGAGATGAACTGGGAACAATCTTTATGACAAAAAGAGCAGAAAAGGAATTGTTTTCTATCCACAACCACTCTGAAATTGTTTAAGACCTAGATACTAAGTGGCAATATCCTCATCTATGCCCAATGCTCTGTTTAAGGGATATGAGGAAAGGGCCTCAATCTCCACAATCTTTTATTTGCTTATTTTGTTCAACTGTGACATCCCATCCACTTTCCATATCTGAGTTACTGTATTAGAATGTTTGTTTTAAATAGGAGGACTGTAACATTTCTGGAGTTTCCTATCTCTTAAAAGAAAGTTAGCAAAGTGATAAGATTCTTTCTCAAACTTACTCAGTCCTTTTCCCTGAATCAAACTCATACAGCCCTTTTCTAATGTAATATAATGCATGTTGAAAAATTACTGTGGATAAGGCCCTTTAGCTTGCACCCATAGCTGTCCCAGTCAATTCCTATATCCAGACCAGAATAAGCATACATGCGGCACAGCTAGCAAAATATGATGCCTGATGCTTATTTATTAATATCAGCAAACACCCAAAAGGCAGAAAAAAAGAGGAAGAGAGGAAAGCAGGAAATGCTATAATGTACATAATATATAATTCATGTATCTCTACATGCTGTAAGCGTACCTATCAAAAGGAAGAGACTTTCCAGAACTACTGGTACAATACTGTGTGTAATGAGCATGGACAATCCCAAAGAGAATAGCCCTTAGTTATTCAGCTGCTATGTATCTAACAGCAGCAGAAAGCAGAAGGAAAATAGCAGACCAGATGATTCCTCCCATATTCTGCAACATTGAGGAAACAATTTGGTGAGCAGGAATGATATATCCAACAATTCAGATAGAAAGCTTACTGGGAAATCTGCAATTATTTCTGCCTGAAATTTAGCCTATTCTCCTGACATGTGCTTTGCCTTTTCTGCACCCTTTCATTTCTTTCAAGTGCAATCATTGCTATTTCTTCCCAATCTCTATGACACACATACACACAAATGCAAACATATGCTTTATCAGCTTTCTTAAAGCCAGAAACCTCTCTATTCATTCACAGAATTACTTTCATATATCAAACCCGGCATTTCGTAACCGCTAAAAGAAGGGCATTCACTGAAGGTAAGGCATCTGCTTTGCATACTGAAATTCAATGCGCTCAGCATTTCCAGCCTTTAGGACAAAAAAAAAAAGGTTTGCTTTAGAACATGGAAATGCCTATCATGTAGATAGAAAATCACTGACTGCTACTGGTGGATGGGCATGTTACTGAAAGAATGAAGTAGTTCATAAGATGGAAGGCAGGCCACCCAACTTAAAGCATGCTGGCTGGGGAATTCTGGGAGTTGAAATCCAAGGGCTAGGCTTCTGGGGGTTAGGGAGAATCTCTAGCTAAGATTCTGTTCAGTTTGGGGAATCTCCAAATCCCACTCCTTGGTGACCCCACCCGCCCCTCTCCTCCCAGGAGTCCCTTCCCTGTTTTGGATGCAGGTATGTGCAGGGCACACACAGAGGCTTGGGGGAGGGCGAAAAATGGGCCTACTGGAAGTTCGGGAAGGCCGGAAATAGGCCCATTTCTGGCCTCCAGAGAGGAGCCTGGGGAGGGCGTTTTCGACCTCCCGGAGGCTCAATGAAAGCCTCCGGAGTCCGGGGAGGGCAAAAACACCCCCATTGCTTTGGTGCAGGAGGCCGACTAGGCCATGCTGCCCGCCCCTCCTCGGGATAATCATCCTTCAGTGAATTGCCCAGAAGAAGAAGGCAGGGCAGGAACACCAGTTGACCATGGCTGGGGAGAGTGCTGGAGATGGGCTCACCAAGCATAAGCACCAGTGGTGAATTGACTGTGATGGGAGGGGGCTGTGGAGAAGTGGGCACAAAAATGTGGCCAGTGCCAATTGCCTTAGACCCCTGTCAGAGAACTCACTGGTAAGGCCTAGCAATTACAATACACCTTCAGAATACTGATTATTAGGAGGAATATGCATCAAAGTGAACATAATTTGAGTGCTGGAAAGCACCCAAAAGTGCAAGGAAAGTAGAACTACCTTTATGGGGATTGTTGATCCGTTAAGCTTTATTTTTTCTTATGCTCATCTTGTACAAAAAGGCCAGTTTGATGTAGTATTTAAAGTACCAAGCTAGAAAGCGGGAGAGCATGATTTCTACTCCTGGCTTAGTGACAAAGCCAATTGGGTAGTTTTGGGACACTCCCTCCCTCTGAGATCTAAGAAGGAGAAGGGGAAAGGGAAGCTATTTCTGAAAACGTTGCCAAGAAAATTGCGGGGACTTAGCAACTGCAGGAGTCAATGCTGACTTTAAGACACAAAAACAAGCAAACACTCACATTTGTAAACACAAACTTTACAGAAATCTTCACTGATCTTTTCCCCAAAAGAAAAACATTTGCCATATGACATTTGTCCCAAGACAACATAAACATTGTCCATGCAACTAGCCTCCTTTGGGGAAAGTGGGCACATATAAAATGGCTGCATCTACAAATTAATCCCGGTGATATTTTATTCATGCATAAATGCACCCTTGCTTACTAGGAAAAATGCCCACAAAAATATTACAAAGTTTTGAAACAACTGTTTTCTTATCTCACTGAAGGCAAAGACATCGTTGGGGGCAATATGCTGACACTGTAAACTGCTTAGAGAGGGCTGTAAAGCCCTGTGAAGTGGCATATAGGTCTAAGTGCTATTGCTGTTAGTAAAGCAAAAAGCCTTGAAGAACTGGCTCGCCCGTCAGGCCTGGGGATAAGGATAGTTACCCCGCCCGAATGATGAATGTATGTTGTCTATTATTTTATTATATGTTGTTATCTTAATGTTGTATCCCCCCCTTCCTGGTTTTGTGTGAGCCGCCCTGAGTCCCCTCAGGGAAAAGGGCGGCCTACAAATGCTAATAAACCTAAACCTAAACCTAAGGAAGATGAAAAATGAAAATGAATGGGAAGATCTGAAAGAAATAATGAATGATACATGTGTAGCACTCTATTCAAGAATTCAGACATTTAAAAAAATGGAAACAGTGAAGTCTTATCAGTTTCATTTTGGAATGACTGAATGCCCATGTAATAATTTGGAATCCCAAATTTTAGGAAGGCATGTTTGGAGGACAAGAAGTTGGAAACAGTACACATTGCAAATGATGGCTTCATTCATTGCCAAATCAGCATACATTAAGCGAGGCCAGATTGATCTACAGATAAAATCTACTTGTCACACACAGATTCTCAAGTGTAGCAAAGCTGCTGCAGTAGATAAAAATTGTGAATGAAGGTTAAAGGAGGTCACCATGGGCTCTGAGCCGCCTTTCTTAAAACTAGCTTGTCACAGACTTTAGCAGCAATGTTTAGTGAATAAGTAGGGGAAAGTGTCAGTTTGCCATTGCTCAAGCATTAGCCGGCTGCAATTAAGCGGAACAAAGCAGGGACCCTTTCTTCCCCAAGCCTTACAGGAAACCAATGCTCTTATCAGAATTTGGTGTGCAATCCTGAATCCAGGCAGCAACATGCATACCGCACAGAGAAACTAAACTGATTGCATTTATTAGAGAATGACTCCCCTTCCAACATTTCAACACAGGTAGCCTCAACTTACAACAGTTCATTCAGGGACCGTTCAATGTTACAACGGCCCTGAAAAAAGTGACTTATGACCGCTTTTCACACTTATGACTGATTCAGCATCCCCATGGTCACACGATCTAAATTCAGGCACTTGCTACTGACTCATATTTATGACAGTTGCAGTGTTCCAGGGTCATGTGATCCCCTTTTGCGACCTCCTAATAAGGAAAGTTTAATGGGGTAGTCAGATTCACTTAATAACCGTGTTAGAAACTTAACAATTGCAGTGATTCACTATCGGGATAAAAATGGTCATAAAATGGGGCAAAACTCACTGAACAAATGTCTCACTTAGCAAGAGAAATTTGGGGATCCACTGAGGTCATAAGTCAAAGACTACCTGTATTTAACCTAGCTTATTTTCACCATGGAAAATGTACAATAGATGGAAGATTCTGTTTTTTACACACAATAATGAGTGAGCGCTGAAATTCTAAGAACTCAAATATGCGCCTCATTTAATCTTTTTGTTAAAAAAATCATTCAGCAAATAGGTTTTTCTGGTTATTTTATACCACCAATAAAAAAAAAGAATGCACATTTGTTACAAGTATCCTAATTTTTTAAAAAAATGAATAAGAAACAAAATAGTTTCAGCAGTTTAATCTATTTTATTTAGTTATTTCAAATGTCAATACTTCCCTTTTTGGAAGCGAAAATGAAGTTTGGACAGTTATGACATTTCATTTGTACATGTGAATTTTAAGGTAAAGGCCAGTTGTTAAGTTAGTCACACGGTTGTTAAGTGAATCGAGCCTCCCCAATGATTTTGTTTGTGATAAGGTAGCAGGAGGTGATCACATGACCCCGGGGCACTGCAACCGTCATAAATATGAGTCAGCTGCCAAGCGTCTGAATTTTGAGCATGCAATCACGGGGATGCTGCAATGGTTGTAAATCTGAAAAATGGTCATAAATCACTTTTTTCGATACTGCTGTAACTTCAAATGGTCACTAAATGAACTGTTGCAAGTCAAAGACTACCTGTATAGGCCTCAACGGAATTTGGTGGGGGAGAGAGTGCTTCCACCAGCCAGAGTGATAGGCCCTGTGGGATGAGGATGCCCTACTTCCTTCTCCAATGGAGAACCTTAAGTGAATCTCTTGGACCTCCACTCACTCGTTGGCGCAGTGCTTCGGTCTCCTCCTGATATGCTGCCAGCTGCTGCTTCCATTGCTCCACATTGGCATTAGCTTCATGCAAGGCAGCCACCAGTTTGTTGTTATTGTCTTGCAGAGTGAAAAATTCGGCTTCCCACTGGACTTCGCAAACAGACCTGGGAGACATAGGGACAGAAAAGATACAAAGCATTCTAAGTATTTAGAGTGCACCTTTATTGTCATTGCACCTTGTACAATGAAATTAAGTGCCATCTTTAGTGTACATTAGACATAAAAAATAAAACACACCCTTCACATTCTCTACAATTCAACTGAAAATCTCTGATATTGCATTACTATTGCACTATACAGTAGAATTCAATATAGTTACTACTCTGGCATAGAAGCTGTTTTTCCACCTATTTGTCCTGTACTGTCTGCCAGATGGTAATAGTTCAAACAAAGGGTGCCCAGGATGAGATGGATCCTTAAGAATATTTTGAATTTTCTTAAGGCAGCAGGAGCTATGAAGCATCTTCCAAGGAGGGGAGAGGGCAACCAATAATCCCCTAGGCAGTGATGTTAACCCTCTGGAGTGTTGTCCTCTCTGCCACTGTGCAATTGCAATAATTCACTTATGATGTATCTTCCTATCTTTCTTACAGCAGCTGGCATACTTTCCGTTAATCTATTGTTAATAAAAATGAAGGACAACAAAGTAGGGGAAGGATTTCTAAGGATTTTGAGGGCAGGTATAGTCGGAGATAGTTATCCTGAATTTCAAAGTAAAGGACTTCAAAGGCAGTGCAATAAACAGACTCTAAAAATACCCATACCCAGTGAGCAATTAAGCAATTGTATTTGAATTAACTGCTGTTTCTCATATTGCTTTCAAGATGTATTTCTGATAGGGAAGGAAAGTTTCACTGAATCAATATGGTTGTCACCTACGTGTCTAGGAGTCAAATAAAAACACTATTAAAATACAGTATTATCAATTTAACACAGCATAAAATCTTGCCTTCTACCAAGAAAAAACTCTGGGGAACTGCAGTAGAGCAACTCTGAAGACACACTGTTCCCCGGAGGGAAGCTATTTTTTAAAAATTAATATTTACCTTTCGCATTTAAAGGCATCAGCTGCCATTACAAAACAAAAGTTAACAGTGTAGCCAAGTTGCGTGGAAACAAGTTCCCCATAGACAGCTTTCAAATTATTGGTGCTGGTACTTCTAAACACATGCCATAGGCCCTCCCTTGTTAAGCACACTATGTTGTGTGTTAAAAGGAAAAAAAGGAAAAGAACCAGGTAATTCTCTTGTTGTGACATATCGAGATAGGGAAAAAAACAGGGTGGGAATCTATACCTGGGCTCTGAATAAATTGCATCACAAGTACTGATTTGGGGGGGGGGGGCAAGTTTTTGGAAAAACCTGATGAACAAATAAACCCAACCCAACGCCCTACTTTCCTTCCCAGGATTCTGATAACAGAGTGGAACTACAGAGCCTACGGGGAGAATATCACTGCAAAAAAAGAAACAGGATGAGAACACCCTGATACTATAGCTAATATGTCTGAATTACCACAATTCTAGAGGTCCCACCAGCGAGGTCACATGTAAAACACAGAAGCAGCTCAGCAGCTCCCTGATTGCTACAATACTTTCTTCCGCATTCCAAACTGTTAAAATTTATTCAAAGTGAATTTGTCCCTCAATCTGGGGGATTCTAATAGAATTCATATTTTCAAAGCAGAAACAATGAATCTAGAGCAGGGGTGTCAAACTCAATTTCATGAGGGCCTCATCAGGGTTGTGGTTGACCTTGGGAGTGGGGCGACTGGGTGGGTGTGCCCAATTGGGTGGGCGTGACCAACTTGACACTACTCCCCAAACTGCTGGCATGTTTCCTCTTCACATTGGGTAGACCAGGACAGCCTTGCAGGCCGGATCTGACCACATTGCAGGCTACATCCAGCCTGCGGGCCTTGAGTTTGATACCCCTGATCTAGAGTAATTTTGGTTTCCTTTGGGACATTTTTACGGCAGCTTTTCAACATAAGCAAAGGTGGCACAATTTTCATTGGGACTAACGATCACCTCTGCAACTCTCCTGCAGTTGGTGGTGTAATTATGGCAACTCTTGAAAAAGTGGTGCAGGAGGTCCGAACAAAAGTTAAATTTGACTTAAAGGAATTCACACGAAATTCATATTGGACACAGTTTCATCTATGCTGCAGTAGCTTATTTCAAAATGTTCTTGCTCAAGCATGTGAAAAATTACAGTTTGATAATAAATGTTAGAGGTCTCTGGAGGTTGCATTCACTGTATTCGTGAATTAAAAGTTACTAGAATGGCTTGTAACAAAATAAAAATAACAGCAGCAATACCACACGACATGAAATTAGTAAGA